>NC_051177.1:7786764-8086764 GCF_013339695.2 Rhipicephalus sanguineus
CAATCGTCACTGAAAAGGCTACGTGGCAACATGTAGTGTCAGGCTACCTGCAGGCGCAGCTAGCCTCCTTGCACATCGAAGACCCCTTTCGCGTAGCCAATTCTTTAGAATTGGCAAACTTTTTCAGAGAAAACAACCCAGGGAATTGCCAGGCCATCAGCGTTGATGTTGAAGACCTCTTCTACTCACTCCCACACGATGAACTTATGAAGAGTGCCAAAATGTGCATTTGTGACTTCAATGATGAATATGCATTTTATGAGAGATGTAAAATTTCAGTAGAGGCCTTTCTTGAACTCCTGTCCGCTTACCTTCGGTCCACCTTTGTACAACATGAAGGCAACCTGTACATACAGAAAAGTGGCGTCTGTATAGGGTCTAGGGTGGCCCCAGTACTCAGTGAAATGTTTTTGAGCAGGGTAGATAAATCGTTGGCTGAGCGCTTAGATGGCATAGTAGGTCATGTGTACCGGTACGTTGATGATTTCTTGGTTTTCTTCAACAGCCCAGATTACACGAGAAGCAGCATAGACATTCTCAAAGTTTTACAGCGAAAGCTGTTATGAGATCATTTCACCGGCCATTTTTGGCGCCGTAGTTGTCCGCCGCCGCCGCCGGTGTCCGTAACCAGTATCGCTCGAAATAAGAAAAAAAGCCGGCAGATCCCACGCATTGTGGGAATCGATGTAATGCGAAGCAGCCAGCAAAGAGCTGTATACATCATCTTGTATGTCACTAAGGAAAATGCGTGTCATGGTTTTCATGTTAACTCCCATTATTTATGTTCGTCACACAGTAACGTCGTGCAATACCAACTTCGGGGTAGATCAAGCTAGCGAAACGGCCGCCAGCGCACCATGAGCGTGGTACGTAAGTCATGCTGTACATGACATGCGTGTCCTGATTTTCATATTAACTCCTGTTTTTATGTTCCTCACACAGTCACGCCGCACAATACCAATTTCGGGATAGATCAAGCTAGCGAAACGGGCGCCAGCGCCCCATGAGCGTGGCACGTAATTCATGCTGTACATGACATGCGTGTCATGATTTTCATGTTAACTCGTGTTATTTATGTTCGTTACACAGTCACGTCGCAAGATACCAATTTTGGTGTATATAAAGCTAGCGAAACGGCCACCAGTGCACCATGAGCGTGGCACGTAAGTCATGCTGTACATGACATGCGTGTCATGATTTTCATGTTAACTCGTGTTATTTATGTTCGTCACACAGTCACATCACGCAATACCAATTTCGGGGTAGATCAAGCTAGCGAAAGGGTCGCCAGCGCACCATGAGCGTGGCACGTAAGTCATGCTGTACATGACATGGGTGTCATGATTTTCATGTTAACTCGTGTCATTTATGTTAGTCACGCAGTCACGTCGCAAGATACCAATTTTGGTGTATATCAAGCTAGCGAAACGGGCACCAGCGCACCATGAGCATGGCATGTAAATCATGCTGTACATGACATGCGTGTCATGATTTTCATGTTATGACTTGTCATTTATGTTCATCATACAGTCATGTTACGCCATACCAATTTTGGTGTACATTCGATTAACCAAGGGACCAGGAGAGCATAAAGTCGTACACTCTAAGGCAAAAGGGTGTTAAAAGGGTGTGTGGTTCGTCCTTTTGGGGACTAATGGGGCTGCCACAACCATTAATCCCTTTAAGGACTAACGGCACCGGGTCTAACAGTTAGTCCCCTCAATGGACTAACATTTAGTCCTCACATTTACACCTTACCGGGCAACTATTAGTCCCCACAGATCACCTCAATGGACTAACATTTGTTCCTCACATTTACACCTTACCGGGCAACCGTTAGTCCTCGCAGTTGCACCTCGCAAGGACCAACGGTCGGTCGACTCAAACGCTCCATTCGGATAAACTTTTTATCTCGTACAGCCCTTTCTGTGAAGCTGCTCCAACGGAAGCGATAGATGTCAGGCGTTGTACGCGCCAGGGCACACAGCATTCTGCTCGTTGTGGGCAACGGCTGCGTCCTGCAAAACACAAAAATATTGCAAATATTTAGTCACGTGACAGCGAGGGTGAAGACGCACGCACTGTGCAAATACGTGCAATGTGAACTAAAACACGTTTAAAACATGGCACGCAAATAATTTCACCCCTGCGAAGCACAAAAATATTGCAAATATTCTGCGACACGTCACAGAAGGGATGAAGACGCACGTACACGACAAATACGTGCAAGGTGAAATCAGAATCAGAAATCGTTTTATTTAGTTATCGAATCAATTACAAAATTTGTGTATACAGAAGCAGGTCCCATAATCAGAGAATGAATCGGGACCTCCTACAGTAGTGAATATAGAAACAATTAATTGGTGCAGCAAACAGTGGTGCAGAAAACAGGTAATAAAATACATCGCAGGTAAAAAAGAAAAAAGGAGTTCTACTGAAGAAAATCATTAGCAGAAAGTAGCAACAAAAACTGAAATTAGACAACATAAAAAATAGAGGTAATTCAACTCTCCTAAACAGTTTTCAGATAATTACCATGGTGAAAAATGTTTAAAAATAAACTACGAAAAAGAAAACTAAACAGAGACATCTGATATCAGCAATATAGGATGATGATGCGATGCTGCGTTAACATTAGGTTGTGAGAAGGCACGAAAGGGAGCGGGAGTAATAGAAGTGACCAAAACTATCCAGATTATGGAATGGATGAGAGGAAAGTTTTCATATCTTTTTTTTAACATGCCGATTGATTCCGAGGTTTTTATTCCTGAAGGTATAGTATTCCAGAAATAGATTCCAGTGAAGTGGGCTGTTTGTTTGCCATAGTATTAACTATAGGTAAGATAAAATTGTGATTTTGTGCAAACCTTGTCAAGTTTGTATTCTCTAGACTTGATGGAGGGATTATATACAAAGGAAGCTGATTTCTTATTTGCTTGAAAACTAGTATTCCTAGATTATATTTGAAAGTGTTCTCGATTGTTAGGATGTTTTTGGGATGCAGGAGTGCTTTAGCGTCACTGCGATAATGACTGTGGGTAAGTATTCTAATAGAGTGATTTTGCATAGTTTGAAGGGAGACGAGATGACTGCTGTAGGTATTGCCCCAAGATGTGATACAGTAATTTATATGAGAATGAATAAAAGCGTAGTACAATGAAAGTAATGTGGGTTTGGAAAATATATCGCGGGATTTAATTAGAACACGTATGCCGTAAGCCATTTTTTACGCAGGTATGCAACATACGAATGAAATTTCAAATGACGGTCCAGTTTAATTCCCAAGAAGGTCGCCCCATCGTCTGCTTAAATTGCGAATTGATTTAGCAATATTGGCGGGATATAATTATGTTCACGTTGGTCAGAGTGGAAAACAACGAATTTCGTTTTAGTGGGATTTATTTGTAATTTATTATGGATACACCAAGCAGCCAAGCCTGAAAGGTCATCATTTAGTTTCTGTGTCAGAGATTGGAGGCATCTATCAGTTTTAACAACTGTTGTGTCGTCTGCATACAGTAAGCATTCTGAACTGGTAAGGCAAGATGGCAAATCATTTATGTAAATAATGAAAAGAACTGGGCCGAGAATAGAACCTTGAGGTGCTCCTATATTTGTTACTTTAAGTATATATTTATGACCTAACAGACTGACAACTTGGCTTCTATTGAGTAGGTAGTTTTTTATTAATAATAGTGCAGGACCAGTTACGCCTATTGCTTGAAGCTCCATAAAAAGAATGTGGTGGTTGATAGTGTCGAATGCTTAAATAAAAACACACGTCTAAAATATGGCATGTAAATAATTTCACCGTGATGTCATACGTCATCAAAGACGCATTTCAAGCCACACAGCGCAACAAACACTTCAAGTGCGGCGGCCGCAGCCATAACGCCGAGGCGCCGCCAACCACCGTGCCCCAATGAGCCGGCGAGTTTTTTGCGAGCGGCGTGATACAACTCGAGCAAGCCCGTCAGCCGCAACAGCCGCTAGCGAAACTCGAGCAGAACAGCGCGCGAACGCGAAGCCGACGCCACGAAAGGCGCCAGGCTGGTAGCGAGCGAGCGAGCGAAGGGGACGCCGACGATAACGGCGTCCAATTTCCACCGAATTCTTCGAGCGCGCACTAGTACAGTACAGCGAGCGAAAGCGGGGTCGACGCCTCGAACGGCGGCGAACTGCTTACGAGCGAGCGTCGAGGAAGCCGAAGGTCACGGCGACCAATTTCCGCAGAGTTCCGGATCGCAGCTAATGTCGGCTAGCTGAAGCACCTGCCAACCCATGCCGGTGCATTTCAAGCGCGCGGCATACTGTCGAGCTCGTTACTACCGCACAGCGTTTCGGACGAGTCGCAAAACAGCGGCGAGGCCTCTGCCTATTATTGCTAATATCGCGAGCTTGCAGCTCATCACCACGGTGAATCATCGGTGAGCGAACATCCGACCAGGAGACGACAACGGCGGCCAATATCCAGGCGGTCACAAAGCACAGGCGAGCTCACGCCCAAGCCGGCCCTCGTGGTACATTTCGTGCGCGCGATATACAACACGATCGAGTCCGTTACCGATAATCGCGATCAGTTTCGCGCACGCGATAGGTACGGCAGAATAAAAAATCCGGCAGATCCCACACACTGTGGGAATCGATGTAATGCGAAGCAGCCAGCAAAGAGCTGCATACATCGCTTTGTTTATATTTGAGCCAAATGAAATCATTCATGGCATGGCATCTAGTTCACCATATATCGCATGTTTGCCATTCACGCGTGCATGCACAACGTGGTATATACCGTGCCAATGAAACGTATATTCTGGTATATAAACTGCATTTCCGGTCATTTATGTTCATCACGCACTCCTGTCATGCCATCCCAATTTTGGTATATATCCACTTATCTAAACGGCCGGAAGCGCACCATAACAGTGTCATGTAAATCATACCGTACATGACATACATAACATAATTCGCATGTTAGGACCTGTCATTTATGTTCGTCATACAGTCACAATACCAATTTTGGTGCATATCAAACGAGCGAAATGGCCGTGAGTCCACCATGAGCGTGGCATGTATATCATGCCATACATGACATGCATGTCATGGTTTTCATGTTACCACCTGTCATTTATGTTCGTGATACATTCGCGTCACGCAATGCCAATTTTGGTGTATATCAAGCTAGCGAAACGGCCGCGATCGGACAATGAGCGTGGCACGTAAATCATGCCGTAAATGATATGCATATCAAAATTTTCAAGTTACCGCCTATCATATATGTTTATCATACAGTCACGTTGCGCAATCCCAATTTTGGCGTATATCAAGCGAGCGAAACGGCCGCGAGCGCATCATGAGCGTGGCATGTAAATCATGTCGCACATGGCTTGCCTGTCACGATTTTCAAATTAACTCCTCTCATTTACGTTCGTCATACAGGCGCGTCGCGCAATACCAATTTTGGCGTATATCAAGCTGTGAAACGTCCGCGAATGCACCATGAGCGTTGCATGTAAATCATGACATGCATGTCATGGTTTTCATGTTACCACCTGTTATTCATGTTCTTAATAGAGTCACATCGCGCAATATCAATTTTGGTGCATATCAATCTAGCCAAACGGCCGCGAGTGTGTCATGAGCGTGGCATGTAAATTATGTCGTCCATGACACGCGTGTCATGATTTTCATGTTACCACCTCTAATTTGCGTTCGTCATACAGTCGCGTCGTGCAATACCAATTTTGGGATATATCAAGCCCGCGAAACGGCCGCGAATGCACCATGAGCGTGGCATGTAAATCATGACATACATGACATGCATGTCATGGTTTTCATGTTACCACCTCTCATTCATGTTCTTCATACATTCCCATCGCGCAATACCAACGTTGGTGTATATCAACCTAGCGAAACGGCCGCGAGTGCGTCGTGAGCGTGGCATGTAAATTATGTCGCGCATGACACGCGTGTCATGATTTTCATGTTACCACCTCTAATTTACGTTCGTCATACAGTCGCGCCGTGCAATACCAATTTTGCGGTATATCAAGCCAGCGAAACGGCCGCGAATGCTCCAGGAGCGTGGCATGTAAATCATGACATACATGACATGCATGTCATGGTTTTCATGTTACCACCTGTTATTCATGTTCTTCAGACAGTTACATCGCGCAATACCAATTTTGGTGTATATCAGCCTAGCGAAACGGCCGCGAGTGCGTCATGAGCGTGGCATGTAAATCATGACGTGCATGACACGCGTGTCATGATTTTCATGTTACCACGTGTCAGTTATGTTCCTCATGTCGAAATGTCTGGCCATACCAGTTTTCGTATATATCCATTCATTTAAACGGCCGCGAGCGCCCCGAGACCATCTCATGTAAATCATGCCGCACATGACATGCGTGTCATGATTTGCACGTTAGGACCTGTCATTTATGTTCGCCATGAACTCATGTCACGTCATACCAGTTTTGGTATATATGAAATTAACGGAATGGCCACAAGAGCCCCAAGGACGTGGAATGTAAATCATGCTGTTCATGACATGCATGTCATGAATTTCATGGTATGACATGTCATTTATGTTCGTAATACGGTCATGTTATTCCATACCAATTTTGGTATACATCGGATTAACGAAACGGCCAGGAGAGCACAAAGTCGTAGGCGGCTAGATAGATAGATAGATAGATAGATAGATAGATAGATAGATAGATAGATAGATAGATAGATAGATAGATAGATAGATAGATAGATAGATAGATAGATAGATAGATAGATAGATAGATAGATAGATAGATAGATAGATACGCTCAAACTCGTAGAACTTCGCTAAGAAATGCTTCGCATTTAAAAAGCGATCACTTACTTGTGAAAGAATCCAGCGCCGATTTGTGCCCCGAGTCAGATTGAAGTCCGATAGGCCTACAGTCTTCTCGGCCGCCATTCCTAGCCGGTGGCGACGCAGTGCTGTGACTGCGCCAGAGATATACAGCGCGGCGTCGCGACGTGTCGAGAGCAGCTCCAGACTTCGTGGGTGTGGCGAAACGTAAAAGCAGCACGACACACTCATCCACGCATACGTCTGTACCAAAGGCAGCGAGCCGTAGGTCCTAGATCGGCGAACTTGAGCGCGACTTAACCGGCAACACGCCAGCTCGAACACAAGATGGAAGACTGACCCGAGCGAGGAGGACGGTTAGCTACCTTGACAACGGTTTGCACACGGAACGTATCCATGCACACGGCCTGCATCTCCCGCACCGTTCATCCCTTTGCAGACCAACTGAATTGCACACGGCACGCATCCCTCTCCGCTTGCTCCTACGACGGTCTAAACGTTCATCTGCGCGCCTATTGGGCTCCGTTACTCCTCGTTCGGGTAATTTTGCCTTAGAGTGTAGGCGGCTAGATAGATAGATAGATAGATAGATAGATAGATAGATAGATAGATAGATAGATAGATAGATAGATAGATAGATAGATAGATAGATAGATAGATAGATAGATAGATAGATAGATAGATAGATAGATAGATAGATAGATAGATAGATAGATATATAGATAGATAGATAGATAGATAGATACGCTCAAAGTCGCAGAAGTTCGCTAAGAAATGCTTCGCATTTAAAACGACATAAGAAAAAAAATCACAGCATATCCACGGAGTGAATGATAATGAGTGGGCGAAGCTGCGGAGGTTCATCGGTAAACCTTGAATCTTCCGTGAATTCTGCCCAGTACATCATCACCGACGTGAGATCGGGCGCGTTTATACTAAAGGTTCGATGAGTTATGACGACTTGCAGCTCACTTAATTTTACATGTACGCTGTGAATTTTCATTGTTTAGAAAACCATTGCTTTAGAAAACATCTGGCGTCTTTTGTTAAGCAGCTGACGTCTTTTCGTTTTGCTTTAGAAACATCTGGCGTTCTTTCGTTTTGCTTTTACAAAACATCTGGCGTCTTTCGTTGGTTTATTTCATCAATCAACGGCGTTTTGAACAAAATTTTTATTGTTTAATCACGCACAGGAGAAATCTCACCAGGCACTACCTTGGAGGTAAACAATGGCTGCTAATGGGAATGAGAGACAGAAGAAGTCGGCTTTTAGCTAACACTTGCACTTCTACTAACGTTTCCTACTGGAACATGCCAATGGCTGCAAATGGGGAATGAGAGACAGAAGAATTCGGCTTTTAGTTAACGCGCACGCTGAGAATTTTTTATTGTTCAACAACGCACAGGAAAAATCTCCCACCGGCACCACCTTGGAGGCCAAAGCGTAAGACTGGTTACGCACTACGACTACTACGACTACGACTACGAGGGACGAACGGTTGCCGCCTTAAGGAGCTTCGCCCCTAAAATTCCAGGATGGAACGAGGTTCGAACCTGGGCCCTCTGCATGGGAGCGCAGTATTCAACCTCTGAGCCATGCCGGTGCTTGAAACTGCTTTGCAAAAAGTCCTATACAGGCTTCATGTCGCGAAGGAACCACATTAGCATATGCAATATAGCGCGGTAGAAGAGTAAAATAAGCACCAAGCGTCGCACAACGCGAATTCTTTAACCACGCGTCACACAATGCGAATTGCGCAACGAGTAGGTTGTTGAATGCTTCCAACCCATTACAAAGGACTCTGCCATAATTCTTCATCGTCATCAGGCACAGCATCAACAAAGTGCGCATAATGCCTTACATGCGTATAGCAGGTACAGTACTCACGATTCAAACGCGACATCAAAATTTTTAGTATAACGACTTGTATGCGCAGTTGCCCAAGATAACCACGTCATGTCGCGACGAATCTGGTCTCTAAAGATAATGTTGGCTCTGATCTACGCGTTGGAGTCAAAATTACGCCGATATGACCTAAACGGAAGTATGTAGGAACGAAAACATGTGCATTACTTAGCCCTAAATTGTCCTATTGCAATCCGTGAGTACTGCCAACGCTCTCCGTAGCAGGGCTGGGCAGTATCGCGATAGTATTTCAGAGATACTTTTGAGTATCTGTATTTCTGTATCGAGATATATTTGAAAAATGTATTTGTATCTCAGTAGTGAAATACATCTACGATGTATCGCCTGTATCGCGATACTATGCAGGACACGGGTATCTCGTTACATTGTTTTTTTTGTGTCGGAAATGAGTTGAGGCGTGTTTCCAATGGGGGAATGGCGATTTTTTTTCTTTTTTGATGCCAAGACAAGCAAAGGCGCGCCGCCAGTCGCCGACAGATAGGGCGGCGATGGCTTCACCTCAAGCACAGAATGGTCCATGTGGTAAAGCGCGCGACGCCGCAGACGGCAGAATCGCGGGGGCAGTGTTGTCGGTCTCTGCCGACGAAAGTCGCTATCTCTCAAGGTCAGTGCAGCATGCCTAATTTTTTTCGGGTGGCAAGCCATTACTTCGCGACCCCCCACGCGGATACCACCTTGAAACAGGCTTTGCAATGCTTCGCGTGCGTTCAGTTCTCAAAGCGGCGGCACTTCCAAAAGCAGTTCCCGTAGTCGCGGCGGAAGTGACTAGAAGATGGCTATCTTTGACGCGCTTTCAGCCATCTCTCCAATGTCAGGGTGCGTTCCTAATTGATTACTTGCGTGAAACGGTCTTTGTGGTAGCAGGCTCCCCCAGCGCCGGAGCCGACTTCGCCTGTTGCGGCTTTCTGAAATGGGTGCTGGTAGCGTCGGTGGTGGTGACAGCTTCATTGAAGCCGACAGGGTCAGACGGCTTAGGATACCGAAGATGGGGACAGACTTCGGATTCTGAACAGTCAGAACAACCCAAGTGAGGGCGGAGGCGTTTCGGTATCTAGATGACCGGAGAAGAGATATCGCCACGCTGCAGGGCAATCCGGCTATGAAGGCGATATTTATTCACTATAACACAAATGTGGGCTCGCCTTCAGCGGTAGGCAGACTTTTTTTTCTTTCGTGAGTCTTGTGCTGAGGCTGAACCGACGCTGTTAGAAGACAGCCTATTTGAGAAGCCTACACAGCAACCTTCTCAGCAAAGCAGATCTTCAAAATAAATGCGTGCTTTTTCTCAATTCACTGGTGTTCATTAGTGATTCGAGTGATTTGCTTCAAGTGTGCTATTTCTAGCGTAGCTTAGTTTGTCCGCCAAGTATGTCGATTTCGGTGTCCAATCCTTGTTACTGTTGCTGTGAAATAGTGTATTTTTATTGCAATTGATACCTGTAATTATGTCATTATTACTAATTATGTACTTTGTCCACCCTCCTCCCCTGCAATGTCTTAATGGCGCTGAGGGTACTGTCATAAATAAATAAATAAATGAACTGAACGTTTCGATGCGCTGTAACTTTAGTTACAGCATTATGCTGCACTAATAAGTGTCTTTGCGTAGTATGAGCATCCTTGAAATAAAAAAAGTATTCCAGTATCTGTATCGCTGTAACTGTATTCCGGAATACTTTTTTCGTCTTATTGCAAAAGTATCTCCGAAATATCCCGTTACGTTAAAGGCAAATGTATCTCAGTATCTGTATTTTAGGCTTCCAGTTCATGTATTTCGATATCTGTATTCCGGAATACTCTTCTGAGTATCTCTGCCCAGCCCTGCTCCGTAGAATGACGAAAAATGGCACAGTGCCTGCTTCCCTACTTCTAAAAAATTACAATGATATATAGCGTAGTGGGTTCCTCGCAAGTGCACTTGTATTGGTTGCCAAGGAAGCCCATAAGCGCATGATCCACTTCCTCGGGGTCTCAGTAAAATTACACTGATTTATAGCGTAGTGGGTTCCGCGCAAGTGTACCTGTATTGGTTGCCAAGGAAGCCCATAAGCGCATGATCCATTTCCTCGGGGTCTCAGTAAAGTTCTTCGCCCCCCCCCCCCGTCTCTCTCCCACGTCAACGTATGTTATACAGCATGAAGGGAGAGGGACATATCGACCAGACGTCACCCATAGCAAATTACATAACTGGTGGCGCGTTTAAAGATTCCAACCCATTACAAAGAGCTGAGCCATAATTCTTCATCGTCATCAGTCGTCGTGTCAACAAGGTGCACATAATGCCTTACAGACGTGTAACTGCTGCCTCGCTTCTCCGCGGAATGACGAATAATGGCTTAGTAGGTGCTTCCCAACTTCACAAAAATTGTGATTTATGGCGTAGTGGGTACCTTTCTAGTGTACGTGTATGGTAGCCCCAAGAGACCTTAACGGGCTCTAGAAACGCCGCTCTTCCAGCTTTCGCTGTGACTGTGCTGCGGTTTCAGCGCAGGCCTGGCGTTTTTTAAGGAATGTGGGCTCGGGCTTAAAGTTACGGTTGAATTGATGAAAGAAGAGTCAATTCAGTTTCTAGACTTGAAAATGAAATTTTTACCTACTCATGTTTGTTGGCGATACTTCCCAAGAACCACGAAACCATTGCTTGATTTCAGCTCTAGCCATTCCAAGCTTATCAAACAGGGGATAGCACTTTCGTGTATCCGCTCTGCCCTAGAAAGAACATGCGCACACGGTCTCCGCGATAGTTTCGACGAACAATTGGCTAGATTAAGGACAGCAGGATTCCCGGACGTCGCAATCGCAAAGGCGTGCGAAAAATTGATGAGGGCCAAATAGTCAGTGCAGCAAGAGACTGCACAAACTGAAAGCAGCCGCAAGCGAAAAAGCTGCGCTGTTTTACCCTACACACACAGCTGTCACATGGCCTAAAAAACGTCGCTAAGCGCTACGGTGTGGACGTCGTCTTTTCCTCCCCAAACAAGTTGTCCGGCATGTGCGCCCGCGTGAACAAGTGCGCACAGCCGAGTGGGTCGAAAGAAACCAACAGCGAATGTGGCACTAAACACACGTCCAAGTTTGTTGACTGCGAGGTGGGAATCGTGTATCAGATCCCGTTGTCGTGCGGTAGATCTTACATAAGGCAGAGTGGAAGGTGTCTGAATGTTCGTTTGGGAGAACACAAGCGTTCATTAACACAAGACACGCATTCTCATTTAGCAGATCATTGTCGGGAGTGTAGGCGTACCCCGCACTTTACTGATACCATGGTTCTTTCCAGGCACAAAAAGCAGCTTGCCCGAGAAATTATTGAGGCCTTCCACATTAGAAGAAGCTACGAAAGATGCGTTAGCCAGCCATCGATAAAGCTTTGGGATAGGGAATACGAGTTCTTGGTCAGCACGTGCGGAAATGTGACTTAAAAGTGGTTGTGCGTATGCTATGTTACGGGGCGACAGCCATGAATGTTCGCTTCGTTTTTCGTCTGGAGTACAAGTCACGTGCCTCCATTTTTTCTTTATGTTTACTTTTTTGTGTTTTCCGGAATAAAAATTAAGTTGAGCAGCGCTTGTCCTGTGTACTTCTTCTGTTCCTTGTCCCTTTTTGTGAACGCTGCACAGTCCTAAGTATGAATCAATACCAACTCGCTCAATTTTCTATACGAAATTCCATGTTTTCATGGGTTTAAGGATGACCCCGCGAGATGGGTAAGCCTCGTAAACTCGGTTGCTCTTAAACACTTTTGGAGTGACGCAATCAAGAAATCCGTCGCCGAAGGACGTCTGCGAGGATCCGCCCAAGCATGGCATCGATTCGAAGGCAGCGCTTACACTACCTGGCCGACATGGAGCGCGGCCCTGACGTCCGCGTTTGAGCCGCTTCCGAGCGCTTATGATGATCGTTTCATGACCATGCGGTCACGCCGGCAAGGTGCAACTGAAGACGTCGCAACTCACATCTACGACAAGCTGTCCCTTTTACAAGCTTGCGGCATACTCTGGTCCTCCTCAGCAGCCAGGCAGTACGTCATCGACGGGATCCTTGACTCGATGCACGCGGCCGTCTTGTCCGCCAACACCCACCCAGCCGACATCTCCACTTTTGTACGCCAGGCAGTGGAGTTGCAGGACACTTCTCATGGGCGTGCGGCTACAGTTTTCCCTACGGAGCCGGGTCCACCGAGACCTGGATGCTATACGTGTGGGCGCTTCGGGCATGGGTATAAAAACTGCCCACAAAGCCAGCTTCAAGCCATACAATATCAAGCACGTCCACTTCCAACCCTCATGGTCACCGTCGACGGCATTGGAGAAGTGACGGCTCTCGTCGATACCGGAGCACAGCGTACGGCATTGCTTCGGCGCCACGCCCCAGGAGATCTCCAGCCTTGGACTGAGCCACCGCTGCGGGGCCTCTGTGGTGACGTACTACCGGTCGGTGCCATAAACCTGCAGATCAACACCGAGGCCGGCCACAAGTTCTTGTCCTCGGTGCCCGTGTTCGAAGAATTGCCGGCAGACATAGTCTTGGGTGCCGACTACCTTCTTCCAGGAATTAAACCAGCCGAAAACAGACGAACACAGGAAACGGTGAAGGAGACAGGAAAGCGGCTAGACTACCAACTCTTTTAATCACCAAAGCGAGGCTCAAATATATACACTCATGCGGTCACATGGTCATATCACTATCGCTCTTTACATCAACCGAACTAACCATATAGGCATATCACAAAACATGGCATGCTATTACTGTATGTGATCTTCGCATCCTCATTTCCTTCTCGTGATTACAAAAAAGATTGCAGGAAATCTTGTTCTATTCTGCGCAATGCCACAGAGCTATCACTACAACATGCTTCGCCCTTCATCGCAATGTGAAAGGCCTCAAGTATTTCACGTGCCATTTTCTCATGACTTCGGGCCAAAATTCTCACATCATTCAGTACCGGCTCACATTTGCACTGTTTACAGTGAAGGGCCAGATTTGATCCTGTTCCCTTTTCTAACGATTTGAAATGTTCCCACGCTCTAGTGTTTACACAACGACCCGTCTGGCCTATGTAAACCTTTCCACAAGTCAGTGGTATCTCGTATATGACGCCAACAGCACAATCCACAAAGATCTGGCCATGCTTCGTATCACACTGTGGTTTCTTCTCTCGTCCAATACGTGCGCATAACCCACTCAGCTTCCTTGGCGCCGAGAGCACCACAGGCATACCATACCTGACGGCAACCTTTTTCAGGCCATGCGCAACTCTGTGCGTATAGGGAACTACTTGCGGTCTCCTGTGCTCAGGCCAAGCCTTTGTGTTTTTTCTTTTCCCTTTCATTTTTTGTAGCAATGCTTCTGCTACAGCAGACACAACAGAGCTAGGAAAACCCGCGTTTTGCAGTCTGTGAATCTGGACCGTAAAGCTCGTCTCAACCATGTGTTCACAAGACTTAGTCAGGGCAGATTCAAGGCAAAGGGAAGCGATAGCCCTCTTGATAGTTTTAGAGTGTGCGGACCCATACGGCAACAACTCTTTCTTGGCTCTTGGTAAATACATCCAACACACCTGTCTTTCGACACACTTGATATTAATGTCTAAAAATTGCAGACAATCGTTCACCGGCAGCTCATGTGTAAAATTAAGGCATTTTCCTAACTTTCTAAAGGAGCACAAAGCGCTTTCCACAGTGTTGTCATAGGTCAAGTTAAAATCGGTTCCTAAAATCATCAAAAAATCTTCAACGTATCTAAAAATTCGCAGGACTGTGCCTTTGTCAATGATGGATTCTAAATCACGGTCAATAGACGATAAAAAATATTACACAACACTGGGGCAACACAGGATCCAATGCATATCCCCTTCTTTTGAATAAACAAGCCTGCATCAAAGGATACGACTGTAGACCGAAGGTAGAACTCGAGGAGAGACATAAACCTTTCAACACTAATGCCCGCTGAATTTTGAAAGGCAATAGTCCCATTAAACTCAATGCACTCTCTGACAGACATAAACAGCTCTACATGCGGTACGGAGTAAAATAAATCCTCGACATCAATCGAAAATAAATATCCTATTTCTGTCTGCTCTTTTAAAAAGGTAATAACATCTGTCGAATTTCTTGTTAGCAATGGATCACGCAAATCAAGGGTTTTCAAGTGGTCAAGTAAAAAAGAGCTGACCTGCTGTAACCATGTACCGCGTTCACTTACGATACACCTGAACGGCATATCCAGCTTGTGCGTTTTAACAGCGAAAAACACATCCAAAGTTCCTTTCTTGCATTTGCTAATTGCACTGGCTAATTTGGAGAGCTCCATTTCATTACACATGGCTATCGCCTTAGTCTTCACTCTGCAGGCTTTGCGGCTCACCTGTACAAAGTTCTTTGATAATGCTTGAGCGGCCTTTTCTTTGTACGACGACGTTGACATCACCACGAATCCACCTTCTTTATCTGCTTGTAGCAGTCGAAGGTCGTTCCTTTCAAAGTAGGAGACGACTTGCTGAGTGCTGTCCTTTGGTAGAAGGTCCCTTTTCCGCGCAGTTCTCACGATGCTGTCAACACCATCTAAAAGGCACCTTTCACCATCTTCCCCAGCCTTATAAGCCAGTTTCCTGTTTAGCGCGAGCAGTTCGTGTGTCGGGATCCTGGGTGGAACGCTGTATTTCGGTCCTTTCTCCAATAAGGCAGCAACGCCTTATTGGAGAAAGGACCAATCATCTTCCCCAGCTTATAAGGACCACCATCTTCCCCTTCTCGGCCGCACGCAAAATGGCCTGACTGTGTCCGCAAATTAGCCGCGTTGACGGAAAGCTCGGTTGCGAGAAGAAGCACACCAGACCTTATGTGAAATGCATGACGGGAGTTGTATATGAGATACCGCTGTCGTGTGCGAAGACGTACGTGGGCCAAACTGGACGATGTGTCAACGACAGAGCACGCGAGCATGAATTATCCTTTAATAATAAAGGAAACGCGCACTTACCTGCGCATTGTGTAGTCTGCAATTGTGAGCCTCTGCTTCATGAGATCCTGATAACAGGCAGGAGCAGCGACGCATTAGCGCGAGAGGTATTGGAGGCGTTCCACATTAAGAAGAGAGGCACGAGTTGTATCAGTGATACGTCTGTTTGTCTGTTCCAAAATGAGATGCAACTATTTGATATGGAAGTGTGATTTTTTCCCTTACTGACGCACGCATGCGCAAATGGTTATTTGTTGTTGGCTCCACCTTGCGAATAAACAGTTGAAGTTTAGCGTTTGAGCTTTCTGCTTTTTCCTACTGTTTTCCCGTGATTTCGTTCATAGTTTGCGCTAAAATATACTCCATAGCCGACGTCGTTCGCGAGGGACTTCAGCATTCGCTGGGAGTTGCTGTAACACCGAAACCTGAGCCGGAAGCCACGAGCTATGCTGCCGTTGCAGACCACGCCGTCACTACTCCGCGCAATCACCAAAGCCCCGAGTCGTCGCAGTTCCGTCGCCAGACACCGCCGCCACCCCCCACGCCATCCCGACCGCCTGTAGGCCAACGCTACGCCCCTCCCCCCCCCCCCCCCCTCCGAAACACCGACGTTTGGCGTGCCCTTGACAACCGACCGCTCTACTATCACTGCGGGGAAGCCGGCCACACCTACCGCCGCTGCCAGTATCGCCAGATGGGCCTACGCGACTTCGCCGTCAACGCACCGCCTCCACAGCGTGGTGAGCTGCCACGCTACATCGCCGACTACTTGGCCACCACTGAATGGGCACCTCGATGTACGTCGCGTTCACTGTCGCCTGCACACTACCGTTCCCCTTAGCAACGACAGTAGTACAGCGGCCCGAACCGGGGCCGTTCCACGAGCCCATATCCGGAAAACTCAGGGCAGGAACCAATGGAGGTGCGGTTGCTGTACGATGAACGTTACGAAGATCCTCCGCCGACGACGACGCCGCCGCCGCGACGAAACCTTCAGAATACGACGCGAACCAGACAGACTCCTGACGACGAAACCTCGCGCATCGAAGACCTGACGACGCGACATGAAAGCAGCGAAACAAACCGACGCCACGACCTAACCGCAACGCAAAAGGACGAACTAGCGACCTCGACGTTCTTATCGACGGCCACAGCGTCACAGCTCTTGTCGATACTACAGCCGACCATTCCGTCGTCAGTGGGCCCTTCGCCGCGAAGTTGAAGGAAGTTAAGACTGCTTCGGAAGACCCCGAAATCCATACCGCTTGAGGCCATCTATTAACGTCGTCTGGAGACTGTACAGCAAAAGTCACAATTAATAGTCGCAGTTAGCCTGCCAGTTTCGTAATCTTGCAACACTGCTCCAGTGATGTGACACTTGGCATGGACTTCTTAAACCATCACGGCGCCGCCATCGACTTAATAACCAAATCGATAACCCTATTGTCGGACAAAACGACACTGCCGGATACGAATCCATCTCCACATGCCCTGAACGTGCTCGAGAATCAAGTTACCATTCCGCGTCGCTCCAGCGTCATAATTCCCCTCAGCCCCGAAAAAGCTGAAGGCATCGAAGGTGTCATCGAGAACGATCAGCGTTTGCTGCATGACATTTGCGTCGATGAAGGAAAAAATGTCGCCCGCACCTTCCCACGGGGGGAACTCGAGTAAATGCGTCGCAGAGTGGGGGGGGTATCGCGTGAATGTTGCGTAATTGGGTTTCGCGGAAGCGTCGCGCTGCCTGAGTGATGGATCCACTGCTCGACGTTCACGAACGGCTGCTGCTTCTTGAGCACGACGTTCAGGATCCACAGCCCCTCGTTGCCATTTCGCAGCTGCTTCTCGTTCCCCGAGTGAAGGATCCGCAGCTCGTCGTTGCCGTCTCGCAGCAGCTTCTCGTGCACGAAGTTCCGGGTCCGGAGCTCGCTTCAAACGCTTGCGTTCAGCGTCGTATGCTCGTCTCTTCGCAGCCTTGTCTTCTGCGTTTCTTGTTGTTGTTCACGCCGACGACGGTGAGGGTGGGGTAACGTTGCCTTCAACGAGTGGTGGGACGCTGATTGAAGGTACTGTTGCTTCCATCGCATCTACTCGAGTCAAGCAAAGCGTCAAGTCAAGCGAAAGCCAAGTAAAGACGCCGACGAATGAATTCCGAACACGCACTCCACCGCTTATATATACACTGCCCACGTTCGAGGGAGAGGAGGGAGGGAGGGAGAGGAGAGGCCTGCTGCCGGCACGAGACGAGCCGAGCGTGCGCAGTGGGTGTGTGGACGGCGGCCGACGCCGCAGGTGCGACTAAGAAATGCCCCGCATTTAAAAACTCACAGCATATCCACGGAGTGAATGATGATAAGCGGGGCGAAGCTCCGGAGGAAATCATCGGTAAACCGTGAAACTCTTCCGTGAAATTCGCCCAGTACATCATATAAAGAGTGTGAAACACCGTGTATATATTAAACATCATACTTTTATTGTCATACTTTTATTACATACATCATACTTTTATTAAACATCATACTTTTATACTTAGAGCGAGCGCGACTCCGAGCGAAAGAGAGAGCGCGCCATGAGCGACCGCGTTCCCCGCTCAACCTGTGAGAATTAACGGCAAGGCACGACGCGCGTAGCGTTCCTAAGCGCGTTCCACGACGCGAGGTCGGTAGAATGCCCAACGAAAGCCAACGGAACGCGATCGTGCAAGTGCTTCGGCTTCGCATCGCCTCATGGTCCCATTTAGCGTTCCAAAACCAAACATCTTGCTCAAGGTGTGCTTTGCGTTTTTCGTAGAAATAATTTCTTTATCGCGTACATTAAGACAAAATTTGAAAGCTCATTAGAGTGTACCGCCCACAAAGTATGTCTTTTAGTGTGATTTAACTGTCGTACGGCAAGGTCCTCACGCCGTTGCCGATTGGGCAAGGTGGCTACATACTACTACAGAGGAAGGAACGACCCACACCCTAAGGAGCTTCGCCCCTAAACGAAGGGTGATGCTAACGAACTTCAGCCAAGAATACAGACACCTGAGCAGGGGCACGACGATTGCATGCATTGAAGAAATCTTGGCCACCAGCGATGGGTTGCCTTTTCAGATTCTGACGAAGCTACGACGACGACACCAAACCCTGAGTCACCCTTCGACGCAAACCGAAGTCCTCCCGCTCGCCAACAGCAACAGCTTCGATGCATTCTGAAGGAATACAAGGACTGTTTCTCTTCGTCATCGCGGATCCGGCAAACGCCCCTTGCTAAACACCGTATCATAGCAGAAGAAAATGCTCGACCACTCCGTCAGAGTCCCTACCGGCTTTCGACGCGGGAACGCGAGGTGGTTAAGAAACAAGTCGACGAAATGCTACGCGACGACATCATCCAGCCGTCCAAGAGCCCATGAGCGTCTCCCGTGGTGTTAGTGAAGAAGGATGGGACCCTACATTTCTGCGTCGATTATCTTCGCCTCAACAAAATCACAAAGAAGGACGAGTACCCTCTCAAACGGCTGGACGACCACCTGGGTCGACTCCGCAACGCGAAGTACCTTTCCTCGATGAACCTCAAGACCGGCTACTGGCAAATCGTAGCCGCGATAAATGGCGCAGACGACTGCGCCATTTATCGAACAATTACTAACCCATCGAATCAAGACTTACTTCAGGAGGACATTAACTGTCTACAGCAATGGTGCGACCGTTGGTTACTGGATCTTAATTCTAAGAAGCGCAAACTGGTTGTATTTTCTCGTCGTCGCGATCCATTTCTTTACCAATACACAATCAGTCACATTCCCGTGTGTGCTGCGCAGTCATACAAGTACCTAGGTGTCACCGTATCGAACGACTTATCCTGGCGCACACACATCACTAACATCATTTCATCTGCTAACAAATCACTCGGTTTTCTCAAGCGGCATCTCAAACGCGCCCCCAAAGCTGTAAAACAACTGGCCTACCAGGCAATAGTCAGATCGAAACTTGAATACGCATCCGCCATATGGAATCCTCACCAAACATATCTCATCAACGCACTCGAAGCCGTTCAAAACCGCACCACAAGGTTCATCCATTCTAGTTATTCATACGACGCAAGCATATCTTACATTAAAAAAAGAATTGAATTTGCTTCCTCTTTGTACGCGCCGGCGCACTGCAACCCTTTCACTTTTCCACAAGTTCTATCACACCTCGCTTAATCAACCACCCTATATCATCCCACCTGCGAGAACATCTCATCGAACACGACACACTTTTCAAGTGGGCCGCCCTCGCATGCGCACTACTACCTTTTCCGCCTGATTCTTTTGCCATGCTGCTACTGAGTGGAACAACCTGCCTCACCAGATCGTTGCAATCACTTGCCCGTGTGCGTTCACGGAGAGGGTCACGGCGCACTTTTCGCAATGAAAGCGTTATTTTACTTTTATTTTGTATTGTTTAGGTATATAGGTATTTGTACTGACGTAATAAACACATCACCCCATGTACTCATCGGTACATTTTTAATAATAATAATATCTGGGGTTTAACGTCCCAAAACCACGATATGATTATGAGAGACGCCGTAGTGGAGGGCTCCGCAAATTTAGACCGCCTGGGGTTCTTTAACGTGCACCTAAATCTAAGTACACGGGCCTCAAACATTTTCGCCTCCATCGAAAATGCATGCCGCCGCGGCCCATCGGTACATTTTTTTTCTATTCGGTGTTCAGTTATGTATTATGCAAATGTATAGCGCGTGTACTTTTTCTTTTTTTCTATTTCTGTTCTTTCAGTTATGTTCATGCAAATTACGTACTAATGTATTCCCACCCCTTATGTAATACCCCAACCAAGGGGTCTTTAAGGTAATAAAGTGAAGTGAAGTGAAGACAAGAGAGACCGAGAAAAGACTGCCTTTATAACACCGGACGGCCTGTTCGAGTTCAAGGTTACGCCTTTTGGTCTTTGCTCGGCACCTGCGACTTTCCAACGTGTTATCGATACAGTGCCGGCTGGCTTGAAGTGGCAGACGTGCCTCGTGTACTCGGACGACGTCATTGTGTTCGCCTCAAACATCGACGAACACCTCCGGCGCCTTGATGCTGTACTTCAAGCAATCAAGCACTCAGGACTCCCCTGAAGCCAGAAAAGTGCCGTTTTGCGTACGAGGAGCTCCTGTTCTTGGGCCACGTCATTAGCGAATCTGGAGTTCGCCCCGACCCGAGGAAAACAGCTGCCATCGCTGCCTTCCCGCCGCCCATCGACAAGAAGGGCGTACGCCAACTTCTCAGCTTGTGCGCCTATTACAGACGCTTTTTCAAGGAATTTTCACGTATCGCAGTGCCACTAACTCACCTCACGAAGAGCGACGTGGAGTTGAAGTGGGGAACGGCGCAACTCGCGGTATTTCAAGAAATTAAACGACGCCTGCAGACGCCTCCGATACTTGCGCATTTTGACACATACGCCGATACGGAAATCCAACCGACGCAAGCAACGTAGGGCTCGGCGCCATGCTTGTGCAGAGGACCGACGGACTGGAAAGGGTTAGTTGGTAACGATTCATAGCTGGTCGTGGTAAACAGCGCACTAGAAATGACACTAAGTAGAATTGAAAACTGGCTAAGTTGGTAACGATTCATAGCTGGTCGAGGTAAACAGCGCACTAGAAATGACACTAAGTAGAATTGAAAACTGGGCAAGTTGGTAACGATTCATAGCTGGTCGAGGTAAACAGCGCACTAGAATTGATACTAAGTAGAATTGAAAACTGGGCAAGTTGGCAACGATTCATAGCTGGTCGTTTTTTTTTTTCTGGAAAGGGTTATCAGTTCTGCTAGCCGGTCGCTATCCAAGGCGCAAGCCATCTATTCTACAACAAAAAAAAGGAGTGCCTTGCCATCATCTGGGCTACATCCAAGTTTCGCCCTTACCTATACGGCAGGCCCTTCAAGGTTGTGAGCGACCGTCACACTTTATGCTGGCTAGCTAACTTGAAGGACTCTTCAGGTCGCCTCGCACGCTGGAGCCTGAGACTTCAAGAATTGGACATTACCGTCGTTTACAAGTCCGGAAGAAAACACTCCGACGCCGACTGCCTGTCTCGTGCCCCGTCGGCGCACCACCGCAGGACGACCATGATGATGACTGCTTCTTGGAAACCATAAGTGTCGATGACTCCGCTGAACGACAGAAAGCCAACCCGGAACTCGGGTGAACACATAGTGTAGGGTTGCGCGAAAGAACAAGGACGAAGGTAAGTGGACAGGACGGGCGCAAAGACGACGTCTACCTTCGTCCTTGTTCTTTCGCGCAACCCTACACTATGTGTTCACATGTGCACCAACTAGCCCAAATGAGAGCTTTACTGCGGAACTCGGGGGCTTTGTGGAATGCCTCAAGGGCAGGACCGCCGTTGTTCCTAAAGTGTTCAGGCGAGGATTGGCATCGTTTCTCTTGAAAAATGACGTCCTCGTAAAGAACTTCTCTGCAGCCCGGGCCAACTACTTATTGTTGTACCTTCAGCACTGCGACCAGAAGTTCTGCTGGCCCTGCACGACGACCCGATGGCTAGCCGCCTCGGCTTTTCCCGCATGCTCGTGAGGATACCGGAAAAGTACTACTGGCCACGCCTTACAGCCGACGTCTAGACTACGAGGTCATCCCATACGGCATCATGAACTCTAAGCGGCGCCGCGCACGATCCGAATTTGTGCATGTCGTGCGCCTTAAGCCGTTTTATACGCGTTAACGAACCTTAGGACTCCTTTTTTCTTTTATCATTGTACTTTATTTGTATATGCACTTTTTTTCCTCCTTTCCATGTTCTGTTACGAGCATGGGGACAATGCTTTTTCCGTGGGGGGCAATACCACGCGCGCTTCATTTTGTAATTTTTATGTAACTAACCCGTTCCACGCGTTGCCGCCGCCTTGTGCAAGCCGCGCCCTAATGTCTGGGAACCTTCCATATTATCTTAGAATCTTCTCTTGAGCGCGCAAACGCGAACAGTTGAGATTATTCTCGAACTAACGCGGCTACCAGTGATAAGGCTGAAATGTTCTATTCTGCATGTATAAATGCCGACGCACCTTGCCGCAGAGCTGATTATCGACGGATGACGCTCTGTTCACCGCTATCAGTGTGCAGTGTGTACTGCTGTTGTTTGCCTTTCCGTTTCCCGGCCACAAGTTCGGCCAAGTAACGAGTTTCATCTTGGACACGACGACTGCTGCCTTCGTCGACGTCACGACCTCGTGGCAGTATGTTATATGCCAATGCCCGTCGGTGTCTCTATTTGTCTCGCCTATCACCATTGCTCCAAAAGAAGACGGTAGGTAGCGCCTGTGCACGGATTAGAGAGCAGTAAATAGCCAGGCACTGCTGATTCATTTTACAATGCCGAGGATCGACACCATCATCGATGAAAAGGGAGGCTGTACATGCTTTTCTCGCATAGACCTGTGCGAGGGCTTCTGGCAGGTGCCACTACAAGAAGACACCAGGCAATACATCGCATCTAGAACATTTCTGGGATATCCCCTTCAGTCACGGTGTACACAATTGTGTACGCGAACTTCGGAGGCGCGTCACACGCCGCGTGTTTCTTCAAATGGGCTGAAAATTTGCGTGCACATTCGTGCAGGCTTCCTGAGTGGACAACTAGCGGTCATTTAACTTCAATGTGCTGCGTGTTGCTGCAGAGGATAACTTTGCTGGAGACACTACCATGTTAGACGATCGTTCGACGTGCCGCTTTCCAGGACCAATGTGAAGAGTATTTTTTTTCTGAGTTCGAAACGAATACAACCAAAAACCAAACTGTGCATGCATTTCGGGCCTAATAGTTGATTCTTTTTATGCAAGTCTTGAAGCTGACTGATTCCAGAATAACTAGATAATTAGTTACCCGCTAATTAACATTAATTACTGAAACTCACAAAAAACAACACATTCCTTCATTTTCTTTCTTGGAATGTAATACTGATGGCCTTAGAATTATGTCATGCCAATTTGACGTACTTGCAGACAGTGCATCATAATTCGTGGCTGAAGGGGATATATGAATATAGCTGCCTCCCTTTTGGATTAAAAAACTCACCAAGTTGTTTTCATAAAATAACGTACCCCTACATTAGACGCTTTTGCAATGCCTATGCACAGACGACATAATCATATACACTAAAAGTGAAAAGCTCCATTAACAACACCTGGCTCATATCCTGGCTCCATTATCTGATGCTGGGTTAAAAGTTAATTTCAAGAAGATTGAGTTCTTCAAACCAAGGTCACCTTTTTTGGCAGAGCTTTAGATTCATCAACGAAGAACGCGATAAAGGAATCGGTGACTCGTATTACAAAACTAGGAAAGCCATAAGATATACATTTGCTTCGTGTATTTCTAGGATTGGTGGGTCATTTTTGAAGTTTCATTCAAGATTACGCTCTGAAAAGTCGCTGACAAGATTGACTCATAAGAATATCCCCTTTTGTTAGACAGAAGAACGCGACCACGCCTACAGAAATTGGTCCGTATAATTTCTTCTGATCCAATATTGTGCTTATAAGACTTTTTGCCGCCTCTCGAATTGAACGCCGGTGCGACTCACTATAGAACGGGACCTGTCTTGTATCAGCGAGATTCATCACGACCACAAAGCCAACAGCTCCGTGTAGTGGAACTCATTAAAGTCACTAAAAATAATGCTACCAAAACGATATGCGTCCTTTTCAGCCAAATATCCAAATACAGGTGGTTCGTGGATATGTTCAAATAGCAACTCTCGTGACAGACATGGTACCTTCGGTCAAAGGTTTGGGTGTAATGTTGGAAACCACGTTGTTGAATAAACATGTCAATATTATTGACAATAAACGTGTTTGAGTTACAGGGATACTAATACGACTGCGCCTCCTGCTGTCATTAAGAGTGAAGCTCTTCCTTTAAAGTTTTCTATCCAATATTAACTACAACCATCTTTTATGGGGCCACACAAACAGCTAAACATCAACATTCTATTCCTGTTGCAAAAGAAAGCCTTTGGTACTATTTCAAATGCTCCATTTGAAGTCTTAAGGTTGAAGTTTGAATGCTTAATTAAAACAAAGCATGCATATGATTACAAAAAACCCACTTTTGAGACCCAACAAATTTCTTAAAGGGTCCCTACCGAATTTTATCCGTAGAAAAAACACCCTATAGCAGCTGGTAAAATATGCAATGTAATAAGATCACACGGCAGTGTGAAATAAGTGAAACAAACAAATACAGTACAAAAAGATGTCACACAATCACAAATGTTTCTAGCGATACTTAATACTAAAACGCGCCTTAGGAGGGAAAAAACAAAAAAAGCAGACTGTGAGCAAGTATGGGTTGTGCTATACATGAGAATGTATGCAACGTTGTTAGACTGGTTCGGTTACAATCAAGCTTATTTAAAAGAGATGTAAGTACCTTTAAAGTTTAGTGTAAAGCAGCCGTAATTAGTATTTAATTTAGGCAGCATAGAACGACAGCGCGATATATTCCCAGCAGTGCGAAGTGCGTGGCGACGTGAGACTTTTGTCAAGACGGGTTTTTCATTTAATAATTGGTGCATGATTGAGGTAGTATTGTACGTCACCGGATCGGAATTATTGAGAATGTTGAGGCTTTTAAATAAATCTTCGCTCTTAATGTGTGTATAGTTGGGTGCTATATTGCGGAGGGCTCTTTTTTGAAGTGTAAACACCGGTGACAGATGAGTCTTGTCTGTGCAACCCCAGATAGCTATGCAGTAATTCCATATGAAGTCTTGTTAACTACACAGCGGCACATACCAATCCCATGCCTGACCAGTTAAATATCATGCCAATAAACTTATTGCGCAATACAATTCTCCTAAACCAGTTTTTAACCGAAAGAGAAAATAGAATGAGTTTTCTAGAGCATGCGTCAAGGCTAACATTAAATTCGAGCACGTTCAGCGCAGATCACTAAGAAACCTGGTATGTTCCACATTCTAGAAAAAATCATGGAAAACAAACGCTGCATCGTGCCCTGCCATCTTTACTTAACCCTTTGCGATGCCTACGTACACAATTGTGCACACAACTTGTTTATGCTAGTTTTGTGAACTCGGTGCTACGAAAGAGCAAGACTCATTGAGGTATGGATGAATTGAACCTCCTGCATTGTAAATTTGTGTTCATTTAACTTCATTTTGCAGTGTAATATCATATGGTCAATTTGCGGAAGCCACTACTGTGTTAGACGAGTCGCTCGACGTTTCGCTTCCCGCAAATGGGCATAAGCGAAAACAGCTTTGCACTAAATTTCTAGCCCTAGATTTGATTCTATTGATGAAAAGTCAATGCATGAATGACTTCTAAACAAATAGATATTTAATTACAGTTTAATTACAAATAATTACTAGGACAGGCATTAATTAGTGTACTATGACGTTATTTTTGTTCCAATAGAATATCGAGTGCCTAGAAATAAAGTTGTATCGATTCGACGTATTTGCGGGTGGTTCTTCATAGGTGGCGTCTAAAAGGGTTAACTCTTTTCATTAATTGCAAAATTTGCTCTCTCTAAGGACGTGCGTGTCATTCATTCTCTTTCGATGTTCTAGAGTTCGATGTTTAAGATACAAGTAGCCAGATTAGCCGACTTAAACCAACTGACATTCCTGACCATTGGCTCTTTCCCATACTTGTGCCACTTTTTAATGATTTCAGGAACAGAAACAGCATAACATGGCACGCTTGAAGATGAGCACAATATTTATGCCACGCCATATATGCACAAGGTCTAGCCCCACCTAAGAAATGTTGAAAAAAACGGCAGTTAAAATTGTATTTACGGCAAAAAATAACTGTATCCATGTGCAAGCGAGCGAAAGTTCATGGCACTCACAGAGTGAGGTGTGGGAGGAAGCAGGCCAAAAAGTGTGTGTTATATGCACTAGAGGAGTTGTATGGCCTGTGCTACATCGGCCAGAGGGGTTGGTGCCTAAGCCACTGTGTCAGCGAGCATGCTGATATCATACGCGCTCCTGTGGGTATACCCACTTGGCAAGAAACTCTTTAGAGTGTAAGTGCATCCCTACGTAGCCACTTGGCTAGTCACTGTTCAAGTTGTAAGTGCATCCTTGGTATTGATGATTGCCGAATAATAGCAAAATATAAGGAAAAATTACGTGAAGCTTTTTTTATTCACGAGGCACGGAAAGAGTGCGTGAGTGCGCCGTCTGTTTGCCAGCTAGATCATAAATTGATTTTGACTTCAGCCGTGCATATCCAAAAGTTATTCAGCCCTTTTTTGCAGATTTGTTCGTTCACGTTTTCTTTTACTCCCTCACCCGATCGTATTCCCGCCATCTCAGCAATAAACTTGGTTGTACGTCGGTCCTATCTCGCCCTTTTATTCTCTTAAAATGTTGTGCACGTTTAAACAGCTTTTCCTTGTGAAGTATGTAGTAGCAACAAGCCCAAACAGCCCTGTTGTTGCTGATCTTTCTTCCACATTGGCATATTGAAGCTGGCCAGCAATGATAGCGCTTGCTGCTATAACTGATTTTATGCTCGCGGCATTGCGCCTCTCCCAGGTATCAGCATCCCGACGCTAGATGGTGATTAAACAAAAAGAACGCACACACACAACACACAAGATGCAGCAGTGAGGAAGTGTTCGAAAGGTCACAAAAGTTGGTTGAAAAATAGTCAACGTGGAATAGTAATCGTTCATCCTCCTTACATGTTTCCCTGCTGTGAATGATGGAATCATCTATCTCTATCTTCGGGAAATTTTTCGCAGTTGGCGTCGTTTAGTCCAGGGAGAAAGACCAAAGTAGTGGTGCAATAACTTTTCTTAGCAGACCCGTTGGCGAACTGGAATACACAGTCAAGGGGTTGATAGAAAACCTCCCGATGACGAGCATTATTTACCTGTGAGGAAAAATATGCTGCTGATTCTTATGTCAAGCTTCCGAGCGGCGTCTGCGAGCCGGATCAATTAATTCGTGTCAGCAGTGGGCCCCGCTCGGTAAAAGCTTGACATGCAACATGGTGATTGCGTTCCGACTGTGCAGCCCCGCATTATAACGGACCCTATATACCGAACAGACAGTACAACAGCCGCGTGTCCCGAAAAGGACGAGAGGTGGTACGTAGTCAAGTGAAGCAGATGCTCAACGACCAGGTCCCAGGCAGCACACCCGCAATGAAACAATCCCAGCCAAATGTCGGCACATGTCCGCACCAATATTGGCCTCACGTCGGCAAATCACGCTCGTGCTACTTTCACCCACATCAGCCCGATTTAGGCTAGCCGGCGTTGGGCCGATGTGGGCTAGCCAGCGTGGGTTCGAGCCGGGCCTGCCGTTATTCAGCCGATGATGGCAAGCCGTCAGAGGGCCTATGTAAGCTAGCCGATGCTGGTGTGGTGTCGGGCCCGCCGACGTCGGGAAGCCGCCGGTGTGACCCTTTGCACCCGGTATTATGGTGTTTTAGCAGTGGTGGTTTACCGTGCGGTAAGTACGGTAGTACTGTAGTTCTCTACCATGGTGGTCTTCACGTATACGTGAAACCAATATCGGCCTGACGTTGTGTGCTACCTGGGGTAACACAACCCTAAACAAGTACTTGGGTGTGCCCCGCCGTACTTGTAAAGGAGACGTACAAGATGCTTCCTCTTTCCGTAGCTTTTAAATAGGCGAAGAAACACGTATACAGGATTTTTCGCATCGGCGTATGGGCACCACCATGTTTGATCGCATGATTGTGACTGGTCAGCGAAGCGGCCGTGGTCGTACCGTGTAACCGCCAGGCTTGCTTGCGCAGCAAAACGTAGTTCCCTATGTAACTGCCTAAAACTTGACAAAGTTGATACATTTGTGTTTGCTTAACATCCACTATGCCACAGCGATACGTGATAAGTTTATTCTGCTTTGCATTTACATCGTACGCTGTTAATTGTAACAGCAACAGCCAGTGACCGCCAGCAACCGCCCGGCTAGCTCAGTCGGTATAGCATGAGACCCTTAATCTCAGGATCGTGTGTTCGAGCCCCACATTGGGCGCCACTTGTGGGGGTTCTCCCGTCTGGCCCAATGACGAAATGCAGCGCTGCCTTACAACCAAAAAAAGTCACAGTTTTGCCGCAAGGGCGAAGCAATGAATGCGATAGCAAAAAAGCGGCCCGTGATGGGCGCGCTGATACGCTACAGAAACATCTACCCCCAGGCAGCAACTACTGCGCGAGCTGAAAGCGGAAGGGCAAGGTTCTCTCTGCGCAAATATTAGAAGAAGCGAGCTAGCTGGCCGACGACTTTTAAATGCGCCCGTTGGCGCTCCTCGCGCCATCTCGCTGGTAATGAAGAAACGCTTATAAGCTCCTGCCGTCTCTGAGTCCTACCAGCGGTAAAGGATGTGTATATAACGCTCGCCGTTAGCTGCTTGAAGGATCTGCGCTTTGCGGCGTAGTGATTAGCGCCACTCGCTGCAGAGCTAGAGGTCGCTGGTTCGATTCCGTGCTTCGGAAGAATTTTTCTGAATTATTTTTCTTTGGGACTTTTACACACACATATATATATATACATACTTATACATATAAGGTGCATGACCGCGGCGGCAAAACCCAGCCGAGACTGTCCATATAATTGCTATCGAAATAAAACCATTCATTAGTACGAGAAACGATCAAAAGTTATTCTGACAGCTCGAAGTCTTCGTGGCCACCGCACATGCCATCAATCGCTCAGCCCTCGCCGCGCCGCCTGTCCACTACACGCGCGCATACACTCCGCCAGTGCGTCGCCAACTTCCCGCGTATCGTGTTGGCTGGCGCTCTTATGGGGTATCTATGAGATGCGCGCACCCCTACTGCGCGGCACGTGCAGTTATCGGGTGGCGATGCGGGCGATTCCCACAGATCATCGTGACAGCACTCGTGCAGACGCGACCGCCCGCTTCGATCCGAACTCACGCTTGCTGCTTGCCCACTTTCCCGACAGCAATATAAATGAATCGCTTCGTGTCATCTCACCCCGAGGTATGGTTTGCCCTTATTCTTGAGATCAGCTCTTTGTTCAGCCACGACAGCTAGGCCTCCGAAAATTTGAGAGTAGATCGCGGAAACTGTGACGAATACATTGCTCTCGAAGCTGCAGAACGCAAATATAATGCAAATAAAGGTCTACGTTTCTAACTTGCGGGCCACACAGCGCAGGTGGACGACGCGATACATTCATGGCGGAAGGAACTAGCTGCGATGCATGCGGCCATGTATTTTTTTCGGCGCTGCCGTCTGCTCGCTTTTTCTCGCCCAAAGCGTCCGCGTATACGCTATGGGGACAGCGAGCAGACGACGTGGCGTGGATGAAGGCATATTGAGTAGCTCTGCCCAAACCACGACTCGGGAATTCCAAGTCCATGGTGCCCGTGGCGCCATCTGATTTTGACAGCACAAGCCAGCTGCGGAAAATCATCTAGAGATGGCTTATTAGACAACCTTCGTATTTAGAAAACCATAGCGCGCTGAACGAACACGAGAAAACCTGTACACAGGACAAGCGCTTACTTTCAACTAAGCCGGCTTATTAAATAGTTAACGCTTGTCCTGTGTTAATTATGTCTAGTGTTCGTTTAGTGCGCTATAGTTTCTGAAGTATGACGAACTACCAACACGCCCAAACATCATCTGTTCTGTGCACCGCCTTTAACATGGCCGGTACTTCTGGTCAATCGACTTACGAAGTATTTACGGGCACATAGAAGTCAATGAACAAGGTCGCGTTCAAGCGGTGTTCATAACTCTCAATGGCCTCTACGAACTTCAAGCGCCGCCTTTCGTACTACGCTCCACTACCACGACGACTCTAAGAATGATGGACACAGTGGTTAAACACACAGCGCAAGTAAACAACGGGGACACAGGAAGGGAACACACAGGGCTGACTTACAACAAAATTTATTGACGCAACATTTCACATATATACAGGGGATCAGCCAACCAATGCGCATGTCACAAGATATAACCTTTTGATAAACTTGGAAAAGCAGAACGAAGAAATTGCAATTCCTTATTTGATAAAAAGGTCGATGCCGAACTAACACATTTGTCACCCTACCTTTGAGTCATCTCTGCTTTAATTATTTCTCGGACATACTTATTTCTAAGTTTACAAACCACATCAGCTTCCTGAAAGACTGGTTTGCACGTGCAGTCGTTATAATGCAGAGCGAGAAGGCCTCCCTGTCCTTTCGTGATATTGCTGGCATGCTCTCGGAACCATTCATTGATACATCGGTCCTTTTGGCCGATGTAACGTTTACCACAACTTAGCGCTATAAAATAAACTCGGTGTTTCTTTGCGCAAGAAAATTCTTCGTCGATAGCTCTGTCTGGTTGAGTTAACCTACACAAAGAGGCCAACTTAAGCGGGGCCGAGAATGCAGTTGGAACATGTGACTTCTGAGCGATTCGTTTGAAATTGTGTGCCACCTTATCAATCTAAGGGATGACCACTTTCTTCCTCGTGTTACTTGGTCGCGCCTGAGGTGGTCGCTTTTCCATGTTGATCAGATGGTTTTCTGCTATGACATGCGCAATGGTTCGCTGATCCTCTGTATATATGTGAAATGTTGCTTCAATAAATTTTGTTGTAAGTCAGCGCTGTGTGTGTTCCCCTCCTGTGTCCCCGTGGTTTACTTGCGTTGTGTGTTTCATCGTGCCTAACCAACACGCCCAAGTTCGCTCCATGACACATTATTTTTTTTATCCCGCCTCTCCCCCTATATTCACCGCAGACCTCCAAGTGCACAAATGTGAATTAAGACATGTTAACAACAACAACTTCATGACACAGTGGTGTCAGGTCTTATTTGGGAGTCGTGATTTGTCTGTTTAGACGACGTCGTTTTTTTTTTCAAATAGTTGAGCAACACATGCAACGACTTCAGTCCATTTTTGTCGCAATTCGCTCGGCAAGACTATCGCTAAAACCACAATAAAATGCCATTCTGCTTACGAGGAAGTAAAACTCGCCATCCACACCGTTAGACATGATGGCATTCGGCCGAATTCACAAAATACTATGGCTGTAGCCCAACTTCCTCCCCCCCCCCAACTCCCGCTGCCAGCAAACGTGATGGGAGCCAATTTCAAGCTTCTGCGCACAGTACAGGCATTTAGTGGAGACCTTTTTAGACATGGCCGAGGTGCTAAAGCCCATAACGAAACAGGATGTTCCCTTTGTGCAGGGCCCCGAGCAAGGAGGCACTTTTTCCGAAATTCAGCAACGCATTCAGGCACATGCCTTGCTAGTACACTTCGATGAAGATGCCAACACTGGACTGTACACTGATCCAAGCTACATCGGCCTTCGCGCTATGCTCCTTCAGTGACAAGACTGCGTTCAACGCGCGGTTGCTTATGCTGTGGGTCGTTCCCTCCTCTGTAGTAGTAGTAGTAGTAGTAGTAGTAGTAGTAGTAGTAGTAGTAGTAGTATATAGCCGGTTCTAAATTAATGAATTGCTCACTAGATGAGTAATTCACTGCGGGCGACATACTCTAGTGAGCTTTCAACTTTTCGTCTTAATGTACATGATAAAGAAATTATTTCTACGAAAAACGCAAAGCACACCTTGAGCAAGATGTTTGGCTAAGTGGGACCATGAGGCGATGCGAAGCCGGAGCACTTGCACGATCGCGGTCCGCTCGCTTTCGTTGGGCATGCTACCGACCTCGCGTCGTGGAACGCGATGAGGAACGCTACGCGCGTCGTGTCTTCCCTCTATCCTTGCCGTTAATTCTCACGGGGCGAGCGGGGAACGCGGTCGCTCTTGGCGCGCTTTCTCTTTCGCTCGGAAGCGGACACTTTCCCTGCATTTCACCGATCAAAAACGGTGATAATGAAGGGCCCACGTAAGCCAACAGTACAATAAAAGTTTGATGTTTAATATATACTCGGTGTTTCACACTCTTTATATGATGTACTGGGCGAATTTCACGGAAGAGTTTCACGGTTTACCGATGATTTCTTCCGGAGCTTCGCCCCGCTCATCATCATTCACCCCGTGAATATGCTGTGATTTTTTTGATCTTCTGCGAAAGTGAACTAAATCGCGGAGAATGGATGCCTCGCTGTCGCATTGGCGGCGATAACAAGCACCTCGCCGATCTGTATGGCCATCCGTTTGGGAGTTATCACAGACCACCATGCCCTCTGTTGGCTAGCCAATGTGAAAGACCCTTGAGGATGTCTTTCCAGGTGAAGTTTACGCCTTGGAGAATATTCCTTGAGAAGCGCGAAAAGCTGGGCCGGTTGGTTCATGTTTAGATGCGAGAAAAAGCAGCGAAAACTCAAGACAAGGACGAAGAAGTAAGCACATTCAAGCACACATTGTCGCCGGACTTACATCCACTTTATTGACGCATGTACCGTGTACTTAAAGCCCTTATCCTGCGCACGCGCTAGAAGCCTATCCGCCCGGTAATCAACCACGCCCTGAGAGAAACAGCCACTCATTTAACACGACAGGGTTTTATTTCGGGGTCCACCAAGCCTTTAGTGACGTATTTCCGTAGCGAAATTGACGTCGAAAAATGAGCTCGATGAGATGGCAAAGAAAATAAGTTCCGTCAGCGTGAGTTGAACCCACACCCTCTCGGTCCGCGACAACACATGCCGGGCACGCTATCCCCTGAGCCACGATCACATGCTCCGGTGGTTTTACAAACGCGCTTTTTATATCTCACACTTTCCTCTCACGGTGCTTCTTGGTTGGCCGGGTGGTGTCGCTTTTTGGGAGCGCTAAAGCAATGCATCATGACCGTGGCCTCCGCGATTAGCTCCGGCAACGCGTCGTTGCTACGCGTCCGTTCCAGTCAGCGCGTTTTTAAGAGAAGTGCAATTTTGTCAATGCCTTAACACACCGGGAGGTGAAAATCTTAGCCAAAGCGTCGGACTCGCTCGCAGCGTCCATCCATACCAAAAATAGCTGTGCGAGGCGCGCCTGCCTCGACTACCAGTGACATCGCGTTCCCCGCTTAAGGCCTGACCTCACGTACGCGTTGCAGGGTGTCATCGTGTGACCTTTCGACGCGGCGCCGCGCCCTCTCTCTCCACAGACAAAGGGCGCGTCAAAAATCTATGCGCTGACAAGCTGCAACGCATACGTGTGGTCAGGTCTTTACGCTCGCCCCGACAAAAATCGCGGCCGGGCCACACCACGCGCGTTGCATTTCCGGCCGTGCTTTTCAATAACTCTTTAACATGCCACGGAATGGCGACCTTCTCTTACGCTCTGTGTCCAATCAGCGACGCTCCTATGTCTGTGCCGCCGTTTTCTCTGATTACGCTCTCACCGTTAACTACTACAGCTACCACAGCGGTTTGTTTAATCACTGATCCTGGACGACAGTCATCGGGATGGATATGTACCACCAAGCGTCAACGTGGGTGCATCCACGTTAAACGGTGCTATAGCTGCCAAACACCAACAGGCATTGTGCAAGCTATCTTATATCAATGTACAGTATACGTTCAACTAATACTTTAAGGGCACGTTTTACATTTGTGTTATACCGATTGCTCTGATGCAGAGATTAACCATGTTTTTGTTTTTTTTTTCTGTGATATGCACAGAAGGCGTACCACATCAAAAAAAAAATGGCCATGTTTTTATTGTCCCCTAGTCCCATATGTGAACCTTCTGTCCAATCTTCTGTCCTATATTGTCCCGTATTAGCGAACCTTCTGTGTATATCACAGAAAAAGACTGGCTGATTATCGGGCCGATGAGCGGCTTCAGCTTGTAGCGTGTGCGCGTGTGCGTATGTATACCTAAACCCCTTATCCCGCGCACGCGCACACGCTACGAGCTGAAAAAATGTTCCGACGAGAACTTGTTTCGCCAAAATGATTGGTACTGTATTTAGGTTCGAAAATGAGTGACGCGCGCAAGAGCGCTCTCCCACCTCAGCTCTTTTTTCTCCGTACAATTTAGTATTCATTTTGAGGAGCTTTTAGCGCAAACTAGGACAGGGACACAGAGGGAGGGAACAACACCAGCGCTATTGTTGTTCGCTGGTTCCCTCTCTCTGTGTCCCTGTCCTAGTTTGCGCTAAGAGCTTCTCAAAATGAATATGTACCAACTAGCTCGACTTTCAGTCTTACTACAATTTAGTAGCTCGCCTGCAACATAAGTTAGACCCGCAGAACAATATGTTAAGATATATGCATTTTTAAAGCGATGGCCGACGTCGCACACGCGCGAGAATGCATGATTGATAACATAAGCTTGTCCGTGTTGCAAATCGACGAAGGCAATGATTTACGTAGTTGTGTAAGCAGTGCCACCGACGCCGCTGCGCGCGTCCGTGGTAAATCACTGCAGCCACACGAGACTAGATTGGCAGAAAGATCCTAACAGGCATCTCTTTGCAAGCTTCGCAAGGCATTGTGCGCCGAAGTACATAGTGCGCACACCGCGTCTGGCCTTCGCTTTACACCCCTTCTTCCCTTCCCTCTTAAATGCGAAGCATTTCTTAGCGAACTTCTGCGACTTTGAGCGTATCTATCTATCTATCTATCTATCTATCTATCTATCTATCTATCTATCTATCTATCTATCTATCTATCTATCTATCTATCTATCTATCTATCTATCTATCTATCTATCTATCTAGCCGCCTACAACTTTGTGCTCTCCTGGCCGTTTAGTTAATCGGATGTATACCAAAGTTGGTATGGGATAACATGACCGTATTACGAACATAATGACAGGTCATAACATGAAAATCATGACATGCATGTCATGAACAGCGTGATTTGCATTCTACAGCCTTGGGGCTCTTGCGGTCGTTCCGTTAATTTAATATATACCAAAATTGGTATGGTGTGACAAGAGTTCATGACCAACATAATGACAGGTCCTAACGTGCAAATCATGACACGCATGTCATGTGAGCATGATTTACATGACATGATCTCGGGCCGCTCGCGGCCCGAGATATGGGTATATACGAAAACTGGTATGACGAGACATTTCTGTATGACGAACATAACTGACACGTGGTAACATGAAAATTATGACATGCATGTCATCTACGAGATAATTTACATTCCACGCTCATGGCGCACTCGCGGCCGTTTCGCTAGATTGATATACACCAAAATTGGTATTGGGCGATGTGACTGTATGACGAACATGAACAACAGTTGGTAACATGAAAACCATGACATGCATGTCGTGTATGCCATGATTTACATGCCACGCTCATGGTGCATTCGCGGTCGTTTCGGTAGCGTGACATACACCAGAATTGGTATTTCGTGACGCGACCGCATGGCGAACGTAAACGAGAAGTGGTAACATGAAAATAATGCCATGCAAGTCATGTACGACATGATTTGCTCATGGTGCATTCGCGGCCGTTTCGCTAGCTTGATATACATGAAAAGCGGTATTGCGTGACGCGACTGTATGACAAACATAAATGGCAGGTGGGATCTGAAAAATGATATGCATATCATTTACGGCATGATTTACATGCCACACTCATTGTCCGATCGCAGCCGTTTCGCTAGATTGATATATACCGTAATTTGTATTGCGCGACGCGACTTTAATGACGAATATAAGTCACGTGTGATAATACGAAAACCATGATATGCATGTCATGTACGGCATGATTTACATGCCATAGTCATGGTGCACTCGCAGCCATTTCGCTCGTTTGATATACACCAAAATTGGCATTGCGCGATGTGACTGTATGACGAACATAAATGACAGGTCCTAAAATGCGAATCATGTTATGCATGTCATGTACGGTGTGATTTACATGACACTGTCATGGTGCGCTTCCGGCCGTTTTGTTTAATGGATATATACCAAAACTGGTATGGCATGACACGAGTGCGTGATGAACATAAACCACAGGTCATGCATTGTGCATACCATATTAAACGCCTCATTAGCATGGCATATACCAGATTGTGGATGCATGCATGCATGGCAAACATGCGATATATGGTGAACTAGATGCCATGGTATGAATGATTTCATTTGGCTCAAAGTCAAACAAGGCGATGTATGCAGCTCTTTGCTGGCTGCTTCGCATTACATCGATTCCCACAGTGCGTGGCATCTGCGGGATTTTTTAAATGCGAAGCATTTCTTAGCGAACTTCTGCGACTTTGAGCGTATCTATCTATCTATCTATCTATCTATCTATCTATCTATCTATCTATCTATCTATCTATCTATCTATCTATCTATCTATCTATCTATCTATCTATCTATCTATCTATCTATCTATCTATCTATCTATCTATCTATCTATCTATCTATCTATCTATCTATCTATCTATCTATCTATCTAGCCGCCTACGACTTTTTGCTCTGCTGGGCATTTCGGTAATGGGATGCATACCAAAATTGGTATGACATAACATGACCGTATTACGAACATAAATGACAGGTCATAACATGAAAATCATGACATGCATGTCATGAACAGCATTATTTACATGCCACGGTCATGGGCTCTTGCGGCTGTTTCGTTAATCTATATATATCAAAATTGTTATCGCGTGAAAGTGTATGACGAACATAAGTGACAGGTCCTAAAGTGCACAACATGACACGCATGTCATGTACAGCATGATTTACATTACATGGCCTCGGGGAGCTCGTGGCCGTTTAAATGAATGGATACATACCAAAACTGGTATGATGAGACATTTCTGTATGACGAATACAACTGACACATGGTAACATGAAAATCATGACATGCATGCGATGTACATGATTTATATGCCACGCTCATGTGCACTGGCGGCCGTTCTGCTAGCTTGATATGCACCAAAATTTATATTGCGTGACTGACTGTACGACGACCATAAATGACAGGTGGTAACATACGAATCATGACATGCATGTCGTGTAGGGCATCATTTACACGCCACGCTCATGATGCGCTAGCCGCTCGTTCGCTAGCTAGATATACACCTGTTGTGTCGTGCATATCAATTAAGACACATCATTGGAAACATTCGTTCCTCATTCTTTATTTCTTCTTCGTCGTCTTCGCTGAGGCGGCCGCCAAGCACTGCCATCTCCTGGCGCCGTAGTCGGCAGTGACGCCTTATATGACATATCCCCTTTTGCGAAAAAAAAATATAGTCACTACCTAATATAATCCTTGAGCTTCTGTGGTGTGTTCTTACGCGTGCTCCTTCTAATGCGCGCTTGACATCCCGACAGATTTGGTGAAACTTGCGCACTGTCTTCAGCGAGTGGTTCAGGAAAGTCCGCATTTTCATGATTATCCACTCTTGACGTGCCAGGATGCGATAGATCATTCGTACCACTCGTACCAGACGATTGAGTGCATGCCGGTAACCAGTTTATGAGAGTAGATGTGCCGGATCTCATTTTGCTGACAGCTGCAGGGTGAAAAGCAGCTAACTTGGACGCGTTCCACACTCGTCCATCTTCCAACAAGTACGAGGCCGCTCCACGCTTTTCAACGATCTTCATGGGCGCGGAGAACTGTGAAGATAGCTTCCCAGGAATGGCAGATAATTTAACCCGCACGTAATCACCAACGGCGAAGCTTGGTTCCTTCGCTCCGCTTTTTCATCTGTATAGCTCTTCTACCTGGTTTGCTTGTTTTTCATGGGCTCTCGCAACTGCTCAAGCGCCCTTGACGGGTCTGTGCTGAAGCATTTGTCGGGCATGCCCACTATGTCGAGTCTTGTCGGAGGTTGGCGTCCGTAAAGAAGTACAGCGGGCGCAGCACTAGTAGTCGCGTGAGGCGATATATTTGCGAGTAGTCAAGCATGGCTATTTTTATATTCAAAGAAAGTATGTATGACTTCAATACCCTGTTGAATCCTTCCACCAAGCCGTTAGCTTGCGGGTAGTACACTGAAGAGTTGTAATGCTTGACTCCACGTTCTGCGAGGAATTCTTCAAAATTTGCTGATGAAAACTGTGGCCCACGATCGGATACGAGGCCACGTGGGTATCCTTCGCGTGCAAAAAGTTCAAGTAAAAATGTCTTCACTGTAGGTGTGGTCGCATCTCTTACGAAAGCCACTTCAGGCCACTTGCTGGAAAACGGCAGTCGGCTGAAGCTTGCGTGAAAGGTCCTACGATGTCGATTGCAACTTTTTCCCAGGCTTTGTTAGGAAGAGGAACGGGTTGCATTGGTGCTGCAGAGGTACGTGCAGACTTGTCACAGGACTGGCAAATCACACATGTGTGCACAAGCTCTTCAATCTGACTGTCCATGCACGGCCACCAATAGGACTCTCTCAGGCGAGCTTTGGTGCGACTAATACCTGGATGTGACTCATGGGCCAGATCCATAAAACGGTATGTCATAGACGCTGGCATGACAATCCTTTCACCCCTGCACAGGATATCATTTACAACTGATAGTTCAGCTCGCACATGAAAGTGAGCCAGCAGCTCTTTCGACAAAGATTTTTTGTCAGGCCAACAAGTAATCGTGAAATGCTTGACTTGGGAGAGAGCGGGGTCGTTGGCACTGGCTTCTTGAAGCTCTTGCATGGTAACGTCTGGAGACAGGAAGCATATGAATACTTCTTCGGGTGCATCGCGGAGTAAACTCTGTACGGGCAGCCGGGAGAGAGAGTCAGCCACGACGTTTTCGCTACCCTTTCTGTATTCCACGGTGTAGTTGTAGCGCAGCAACCGTGAGGGCCAGCGCGCAATCCTTAATCGACGGAGACCTGTACCTTTCATTGAAAGGAGCGTAACCAATGCGGCGTGGTCAGTGCGGGAGATGAAAGGTCTCCCTCACAGGTAAACGTTCGAATGTTCGCACGCCCATACACAGGCAAGAGCCTCACGTTCGCCAACTGAGTACTGCCGTTCATGCTGCTGCAGGGTACGCGAGGCGAACGCGACAGTTTGCAGTGAGGTTCCGTTATCCTGCTGAAGTACCGCACCTAATCCATATCCTGAGGCATCAGTTTGTGACGTACACCGGTAAGTGAGGATCGAAAAGATGAAGAACCTCGCAAGATCTTAGAAGGGCTTTCAGCCGCTCCAAACTGCTTTGTGCTGCCGCAGTCCAAACGAAAGGTGCATTTCCTCGAAGCAAAGCACGCATTGGCTCCACAACGTCAGAAAAATGGGGGATGAACTTGCAGTAGAAACCTGCAAGTCGCAGCATCGAACGGAGTTCGTTGATGTTTTAGGTGATGGTGCATTGGTTATTGCCTCAATGGATGACATAAGTGGGAATAACCCTCTATCGCTGACAACATGACCAAGGAAAGTCAATTCTGCGACGTCAGAAACACATTTGTGGTTGAGCCTGAGGCCCGCATCAGAGAGCCGTTTCAAAACAGCGCGCAAATTGCCCAGCTGATCCTATCGGGAGCCTCTATACACGGTTACGTCGTTGATGATGATGCATTTGATCCTTTTAGGATCAAATGCATCATCTTTTGAAATGCTGAGGGTGCCGATGCTAGTCCGAAGCAAACCCTTTTGAAGCGAAAGAGTCCGTCATGAGTTATGAAGGTAGTAAGGTCATGGCTTTCTGCACTGAGTGGTAACTGGTGGTACGCAGAAGCTAAATCGCGCTTTGAGAATCGCTGCGCTCCAGCCAAGCTGTTCAGTAGTTCTTCAGTTTGTGGCAAAGGAAAACTGTTCACGACCACAGTTTTGTTTCGCTCCCGTAGGTCAACGCACATGCGAATCGAGCCATCTTTTTTCCTAGCTACCACAATCGGTGACACCCACTCTGACGAGTCGACGCGCTCAATGATGCCCTGGGCTTCTAATTTTTGTATTTCTGCTGAGACTTGCTCGCGAATGACAAGTGGCAGCCGTCTCAGCTTGTTGGCCACTGGTTGAACAGACGCGCGAACTTTGACCTCGTGACAGAAGCCTTTAACAGTTCCGAGCTCTTTTGAAAATAGGTGCTCGAATTCGAGGCGTAACTCTTCAGGCAACACAGGAGTTTCTTGCGTCATCAGAAGAAACTTAAGCGGTCACCCTTGAATCTTCATGTCCAGAGCCGCGATGCCACCTAATCCAAGAATGGTTGTTCCTCCAGACACAACGTACAAAAAGATAGAACTGCATCGACCATGGAATGAGGCCGCAGCAATGAAACATCCTTCAATTGGAATGGCGGACTTGGAATAATCGAGAAGCTGAACGGACGTAGACGTCAGAGGATACACTTTAGAAAAGTGGCGTTGGTAAAGGTCCTCGGCGAGAATGGAAACCGATGTGTCGATCAAGAATGACACAGAAATTCCCTCACTTTCTAATACTGCGTAAATTCCTTTCTTACGGCGCCAGATTTGACACACACTTAAGTGATCGTCTGGGTCAGCTGTATCACTATCTTCCGCGACATGCTGAACATTTTTCGCGAACTTTCATAGCGACTTGCACACCTTTTCCAAATGGCCAATTTTCTCACATTTTCGACACTTATGTGTCTTCGCCTTGCACTGAGGGCTATTCGCAAGGTGCTCCGCCGAACCACAACGATAGCACTCCTGCTCTTTGAAGGATAGGCGATTTTGACTTTGCGTCTTATAGCATGTACACGTGCCAGAATGCTTCTTTCTCTTCTTTGAATTATGTTTAACACCATGAACTTGATTCCTTTCGGGACAGTTCTCTGGCTTCACTTGTCGCCTGATCATGCTGTTTTGCAATAGTAAGGGCCCTTGAAAGTGGGAGGGACTCTTGCAGCAGAAGGCGCTCATGTAAATACTCGCTGGTCGTTTTCTCTATCAGCTGGTCGCGTATCATGGCGTCCGCCAAGTCACCGAAATCGCACGCTCCTACCAAACTTCTCAGAGCGGTGATGTAATCCGCCGCAGTCTCACCTGGGGCTTGTGTACGTCGACGAAACCGGTGACGCGCAGTAGTGACGTTCACCTTGCTCTTGAAATGACCTTCCAGCGTCGCGATGGCACGGTCGAAGTCATCCCGACTAGGAGACGCCAACGTCCCTTCCGTGGGGCTCGAAGCCGCAAGGCCCGGGTCGTCCGTTGCGGTCAGAGTCTGGAAGATGCGCTGTCCTTCCAAGCCCAAGCAGTTGAGCAGAATCGCCTCCCGGCGAAGAACAGGCAGGTCGAAAGTGCCCGAAGCAACCATGTAATTCTTGAAGGCTTGGATCCATTGCTCCCAAGGGATGACCGGGTGTCCAGGTGATGGCAGGAACGGGGGTGGCGGTTGTAGTCCAGAAACACTCATCGTAGAGGACGACAGGCGAACAGCACGCGCGAAGATGAAGGTCGTACCGGTAGCACTTGGGCTCGTAAACCGTCGTCGCCAAAATATGTTGCGTCGTGGAATCAATTAAGACACATCAAAGGAAACATTCGCTCCTCATTCTGTATTCCTTCTTCGTCGTCTTCGCTGAGGCGGCCGCCGAGCACGTGCCATCTTCTGGCGCCATAGTCGGCAGTGACGCCTTATATGACAACACCAAAATTGGTATAGTATCTGAAGTGGCTGCTTGGGCGAGTTGGTACGACATATATTGTAGCAAAACAGCCATTTGGGCTAGTTGGTAACGGTTCATATCTTAAAGCAAATAGGCGCAGTATGGGAACAAGGACAAAAGGGAGGAACCTTTGTGTGTGCGCTTTGTGTCGTAGGTTCCTCCCTTTTGTCCTTGTTCCCATAGTGCGCCTATTTGCTTTAAGATATGGTACGACATACTTCACATAAAAAACAGCGCTAAAAAACGGCGGACAAGAGAAAGGAGGACAGCGCCGCCGTCTGTGTCCTTCTTTCTCTTGTCCGCCGTTTTTTAGCGCTGTTCTTTATGTGAAGTATAGTATTGTATGACGTGACTGTACGACGAACATAAATGACAAGTGGTAACATGACATTCATGACACCCATGTCGCGTAGGGCATGATTTAAATGCCATCCTCATGGTCTTCTTCACGACCGTTGCGCTATCTTGACTTAGAGCAACATTGGCATTGCGCGACGTGATTGTGTGACGACCGTAAATGACAGGTATAACATGAAAATCATCACATGCATGTCGTGTAGGGCATGATTTAAATGCACTGCTCATGGAGCTCTGGCAGCCGTTTCGCTAGCTTGTTATTCCCCAAAATTGGTATTTTGTCACGTGACTATCACGAAGAAAAATGGCAATTGGTAACATGAAAACCATGACATGTATATCGTGTAGCGCTTGATTTACAAGCCACGCTCATGGTCTGCTCGCGGCTATTTCGCTAGCTTGACATAAACCAATATTGTTATTGCGCGACGCGACTGTATGATGAACACTAATGGCAGGTAGTGATATGAAAATCATGACATGCATTTCATGTACAGGATGATTTACATGCCACGCTCATGGTGCGCTCGCGGCTCCTTCCCTAGCTTGATATACACCAAAAGTTGCATTGCGTGACGCGACTGTATGACGAACGTAAATGACAGGTCCTAATACGCAAATCATAACTTGCATGTCAAATGTACAGCATGATTTACATAAAACTGTCTTGGTGCCCTTCCGGCCGTTTGTTAACTCAATGTACACCAACATTAGTATGGCATCACATGAGTGGTGACGAACATAAATGACAGGTCATGAATTGTATACACAAGAATGTGCGTTTCATTATATAAAAGATTGTAGATAAACTCTAGTCCCATCCGCAGCATGATCATCTTGCCATTCAACAAGACCTTGAGCGTATTGCTGAGTGGTGCAATACCTGGCAGATGACATTAAACGTTTCCAAGTGCGAACTAATCACTTTTAGTCGAAAACATCATAACTTTAGTGGCCTATACAAAATTGGTAACAGCATTGTGGAACGCGCTCAGCATTATAAGTAACTAGGCATAAAGCCAACTCCTAATCTTTTCTTGTCCTCACATATTACTACTAGCTGTGCTAACGCATCAGAATCATTAGATTTTCCACGCCGTAATTTATACAATTCTTCTCGCGATGTGCGTAAACTCGCGTATCATGCTTTAATTCGTGCGCAACTCGAGTACGCCTCCTCCATTTGGTCACCGCATCAACAATACCTAATTAACATGTTAGAATCTATCCAGAACCAGGCCAGTCGATTCATTACGCGTAATTACAGCTACCCATCTGGCATAACACAGATTAAATAAGGCCTTGCACTCAAGCCACTAAAAATCCGCCATGACATTTCCCTTCTATCACTATTCCACAAACTCATCCGCACCAGCATGATGCCATCTGTTCACCTTAATCTAGCTCATCGAACTTCACGCCGATTACACAACTTTAGCTTATCACGCATGTACGGTGAAACTGACGCTTTCAACCTTTCGGCTCTTCCACGAGCGATTCGTTTGCGGAATGACCTACCAGATGGTCTCGCATCAGAGCGAGATCACGCAAAGTTCTTAAACAACCTCAAAAAATTCGGCAGATCCTATGTACCGTGGAGTCGATGTTATGCGAAGCATGTGGCGGGTAGGCGACTGTGGCGTAACTTATTTTACTGAGCGACACGTTACAAAATGACACTAACGATTTGTATAAATTTTATACGCACACATATATATGTTGAAGAGCCGCATATGGGTTATATATCCAGTTGTTTACGGTTGGGTAACGCTGCCAATGGCAACGTGGGTATTACCAACACCAGAAGCGGTAAGCTGATATGTAGTGCTTATACGTGTCCCGAGAACGCACGCACGTTTTACGAACCCATGTTCATGTGTGCAAGACGTTTTTGACAGTTCTTGAACAAGGGCATCATCACCGTGATCAGTGAGTACCAGCAGCTGGTCATGACTTGTTATTGGATCCGGTGGTGATCGCGGAGACCAGGGGTTGATGTTAGTGAAGTATGAGGTATAGTACAGCTGTTGGAAATCGTGGATGCCTCGGTCACTTCATCGACAAATTGTCTGTCGATAGAACCGGCGACATGTCGGAACCTGAAGTCACCCTTCGCGTTGGTGAGGTATAGGCCGTCGAGGCTGGTAGGCCTGGATAGTGCTACGTAGAACAACATCAGTGGATGGTGTTTGTCATATTCGCAGACTACCTGGGCGCATGTTCCCTACGTAGCCTAGTCTACAAAGCGGCTGTCAATCAGTCTGGCATCATCCTCGGTCAGCATGAGGCCATCGCCCAGCCTCGTAAGGAATGAAGAGGACACTGCGTCGTTCTGGTGGACGAATTGCACTGTACGGTGCGGTGATATCATATGTAAATTTCGTTAATGTATTCCTCCGGGGTCGAGCGATGCTTCAATATAGCTTGCTGAATCATAGGAATACAAACGTAATGTTTATTAGACTGCTATAAAAGCAGAGCCAACACTGGAACTACAGACGTTAATCTGATACGAAGCCTGTATCGTAGGAGTACACGTCGTAGGCGCACCATGTAGAGTTTATTGCTTTCTTGTAAAATTAGATAGCCAGCACCACCACCACAACTGACGTTGCACCGATATTACGCCTGCGTAGGCTGTTTTTCCAAACCAGTTTATAGACATGCCGTGGATCAGTGGTAGAATACCTGATTGCCACGCAGGATGCTTGGGTTCGATTCCTGCTGGGATCATAATTTTCATTATTTCCATTCTTTGAGTCAACGCTGCCTATGTTGGTTTTCCTTAACGCTCTAGCATTTAAGTAGTTACCAATGTCTGTTCACGCCGTTCCTGGGTAGATATAAACTGTCAATCACCTGTGGCGCATACCCGTACACCGCGGCCCGTGGTAAACGGATATGTGCCACACGTGTCTAGTGGAAATGGTTTGACGACGTACGTGACAGGATTTTAACGTTATTCATGTCATGACCCGCAGTCGTATTCGTCAAATCCTCTTACCCTCCCATGCAAATTTTGGTTTACGCCAAGTTAAGGAGGTGATCATGAGAGCACTCAGACGTAGGCGGCTAGATAGATAGATAGATACGTAGATAGAAACGCTCAAAGCGCCAGAGGTTCGCTAAAAAATGCTTCGCATTTAAAAATATTTATGCACATTCACCCGTGCCTAAAATGCTTTTACCGGTATATTTTTTTCTTTCTTCTCCCCCCCCCCCCTGTTTTTATTTTATCCTCTGTGTTCAGTTATTTGCGAAAAACTCTTTCGGCAGTTATATCTTATTAAACTGTTTGTGTTCAAATGGTTACCTTATATTATATTTTGTGTAACGCCTTCAGACACTACATTTTGCTATTTTAGTACATGTTGCATTTCTATGTTCTTGTGTTCACTTACATCTGTAATAATCAGTATTTCACCTATGTGTATTTATCTCTATTTTGTACATGCTGTATTGGCCTCCTTACACAATGCCCCACGAGGGCGCTGTGAGGTACTTATAAATAAAAATTTAAAAAAAGATGTCATGACATGAATGACTTCATTTTCCTCAAAGAGAAGCAAGGCCATATATGTAGCTCTCTGCTGGCTGCTTCGCATTACATCGATTCCAATAGTGAGTAGGATCTGCCGGATTTTTTAAGAGATCATTGCTGCATGCCATATGTATACGCTCATTATACCGTGATATTCTTTTAATACCTATTGCTATTTTGCGCACTTTACAGTGATAGGTTTAAGGCCCACCTACAGTCGACGTTGCACTAATTCATTGACACTGACTGCATCATTTACTGCACTTCTTAAAAAGTTCTGGCGCTCTTTGGCCATCATAAGCTCTTGCGCCCTAACGTTCCTGTATTTAGCACTAATGAATTTAAACAGGCAATCGTCAGCGTGCATGAACAATGTCATTGGTAACTGCTCCTTTTCTTTCAGACGGGGTGAAGCAACGTTTAAGTCCGACAACATTTCTACAATTTCAATACTAAGGGACTTCCTAGCTAAGCAAGCTACTAAGAAAACGATCAGACTGGACATCACGTGTGGTATGTTGACTTGTTACCAGTGATTCTACAAAGCTTGGAAGAGAAGCAGTGCATGCCCAGGCATTACATGCTTTGCTATGGCAAAGCCCAAAATAAAACAACTATATTGTTTCTCGGTACTTGCAATATATTCGCAGCAGGCAGTGTAAAAATGGGTATGTTTAAGGCCTTGATCCAATTTATCGGGTGGGTTCTCATTGTTTTGCATTTGCCAATGAGCAGATAATGCACTGTTTCTCCTTTCTTGCGCCAATAAATAGGTAGTTTTAGCTTGTAACGTATACTTCTTTACGTTACCGTGTTACCGGATACCGGATGGAATCTGCGCATGGGCGAACCTTTACGGAACGTAAAGGTTTACGGAACGTAAACTACTCGCTGGATAGGCTTTACGTTTATGGCCCTATCTCGCAAATCCACCTTCGTTCGTGGCTACTCGCGATATCCGCTTCGCGGAGACTCCAGCCGTCGAGTCAAAACAAGCCCAAGTGCGAGCGCCACTTACGATAACCTTATTTCAGCCGGATTACCGAGGTTAGAGCGACCTAGAATACCGAATCCGCAAACGTGAGAGGCCTAAAGACGCTGACAGGCTCGATAGGTGGCGCCATCTAGCGGGGCCAAGGTGTACCAGGCGAGCACAAAATTGTTATTGCAGAAACATCGGACATTCTATTCCCAATGTAAATGCCTTGCAGCGGCATTATTACGAAAGTGTTGCTTTTTTATTCATTTTTCCCCTCAAGAACACTAAGCGAAAACAAACGTGTCCTTGATTGTGGTTGCGCGAAGCGTCACAAGATGTCGACACCATCGCCCGGTAACTTGTGGTGCGATCTTTTACGCATTCCAAATGAACACGGAGGCGTGGCGTTACATCCAGCCGCACGCAATTGGTCAATGCAGGGCCGTGACGTCTGTCGCGGTTCACATTGGCTATTCGCGTGCGGCTGGATGTAATGCCACGCCTCCGTGCTTATTTGGAATGCGTACAAGATCGCACCACTAATATTGCTACAGCCCTTCGCTTATACCTGGATACTGCACACGCTAAAAACCTTTCTTGTGATTTTGCCGCAGCGTAATTCAATAAAATCTAAATTAAATGTAGTTTAAATGCTGTTATTATCAGCATTTAGTGGTTTGCGCAAACGTGAAGGTTTACGTACGTGCCTAAAGGTTTACGTCTGGGCAGCCTAAAAAACTTTACTAAGACTCGAGTTCCCGGTAAAACAGATGTAATCCGGTAACGGTAACGTAATGAAGTATACGTTACAAGCTAAAACTCCCTAATGTCTTTTCTGTCGCTCTGCATATCACTCAACGAAACGAGCTTTTGGAAGCCTGTTTCTGGTTGATCATATAGGAAAATGCAGACTAGGATGCCTACTCTAGGCTACAAATGTTCGTAGAAGCGCAATAGTTACGGTATATTTAAAATAAAATGAACCGAACTTGAAGAAGTCAGCTTCAGTAACGCCACGTATTTGAACCACGTATGCACCTGTTACATTTCTGAACACAGTTTTTTTGTGTTTATTAGAGAACAGAATGACAAAAATGGAGGCCAGTTCCCCGCCTATGCAATCTGAGTAAACAGCGAAGTTGGCAAGCTGGCAAATGCAGACGGATTCCTCTTTCGCTTTCTCGAATCCCGGCCGCGACGGCCGCATTTTCGGTGGAGGCGACAAAGTTAGATTTAGGTGTACGTTAAGAAACCCCAGGTAGTCCAAATTACCGGAGCCCTTCAATACCGCGTCCCTCATAATAATATTGTGGTTTCGTGACCCCAGCAGGTAATTTTCTTCTTCTTCATTCTACATCTTCTTTTTTATTTCTTTATATATTGCCTGCTCTCTTGCTTTCCAACTTCCTAACCTTCACATCATTTCACCCCTAGCTATGCTATGCTGTACTGTCGGCTGCAAAAGTATGCTGGATCTGCAGCACGTGGCGGAGCGACTGAAAACTGCATTACTGCGCCACCTACCGTCACACTACGGCGCGGTTTCGAGGTTACCGGTGCTGACCTACGCGATGAGTTGCAGCAACGGTGTATCGGCATGGCGACTAGAGCAGGCCACGGCCGATAGCCTCCACACCACGCCATATGATGGTAGGTGGCGCGGCAATGCAGTTTTCTGTCGCTCCGCCATGCGCTACAGGTCCGGCACTTTTAAATAATAATATTTATAATAATAATAATAATAATAACAATAATAATAATAATAATAATAATAATAATAATAATAATAATAATAATAATAATAATAATATCTGTGGTTTAACGTCCCAAAACCATGATATGATTATGAGAGACGCCTGGAGGACTCCGGAAGTTTCGACCACCTGGGGTTCTTTAACGTGCACCTAAATCTAAGTACACGGGCCTTTCGCCTCCATCGAAAGTGCAGCCGCCGCTGTCGGGATTAGATCCCGCGACCTTCGGGTCAGCAGTCGAGCGCCAATCACTAGACCACCGCGGCGAGGCGACCCTGCACTTTTGCGGCCGATAGTACACGGTTGTGCTGTGACATACTTCACTTTGTTTTCCTTAAAGACCTCGCACTGGAGGTATTACATAAGGGGTGGGGTTTACACACATTTTTTTACAAAATAGTGGCTACGTACATTTATTGAATCAGACCAAATTTTAGTTTTGCCGCTCTCACATACTTCCTCCGCCTCACATCCCTTTCTCATGGTAAACTATACTGTACAAGGCTTTACCCTCTTCCTTTTTCATTAGCCACGCTTCCCCTTGCCACACGACAGTATGCACGGCTGTGCTATGCTAGGAGGTGCTTTGCACATACTCAGCTATAGTGCACATCAGTTCTGCGGAATGCTGCAAGTAGGTGGAAGGCTTAAGAAAGGAAAATTGCAAATCACCAGTTCGTACGCCCAGTCACAAGGAAGGAAGCTACCGAAAAATTCATCCTGGTCCGGCGATTGAACCCGGGACCAACGCCTTTGCGAGGTAGGGTTTCTACCAACTGAGCCAAGGAGGAAGCTATAAGAATTAGCAGCGCGAAGGCGAATTCATCGATAGCTCAAAACACATGGACACATAATAGGGAGTTCTCGAATAGGGACCCCAATCGTTTCGGGGCCCCAAAGAAATAGCTTCGAGGCCACTGCGCATGCGCGAGATCCAAACAGCGTTTGTATTTTGCGTTGGTGAAGCTATTTCTCGAATTTAGCGGGAGGCATTTGGCGGGACAGGCCCCAAAGCCTGCCCCAAAGGCATTGCGTCAAACAAACATGACGGCACCCACTGAAGCCACAGGTCTTGGCCAAGACTAGAGGGACCTAGAATAAGGGGAGTGTCTAAAGCGCCTCCGAACCTATTGGGACCCTATTCGAAAACTCTTAGCTCCTGTTTGACCCAAAGCGAGCACACGCAAAAAGCATTGGGGCCGCTTCTCGACTATGCTTGCAGCACAAATACTCACGCATCTGCTTGCATCTACGCATGAAATCTGAAAGGAATAATGTAGTCAGCGTAGGAATTATCGAGCGGATATCTATTGGGTGTTGCAGCAAAGCTATATGTGTGCTCTCCCGTACCAATACCGTCAAGAAGTGCTATCGTGAGCAAGATGATTTGGAACACTGAATTCGGTTTTTACTCAAAAATTACTTGTACTATACTCATATGAATGTGACGTGGTAGAGATGCCTTTACGCTTGAGCCTCGCTTGAGCATTTACTGTCATTGACACTTCTGCGCTTTCTAACAGCGTTTAACCGCTATGGTCTTTAAAATGTAATTTCAGGGGTCCATCTCACGTTTCTCACGTCTGTACATACCTACGGTATGGTAACATGTGAGCCAACATGCTAAAATGGCGGCGTTCGTAAAATGCAGCACCTGCAGCAAGCGCCAACGAATCATAATAGAAACGTTGCGACTGATGCTTGAGCCGTCTAATCAGTGTATGCCGACGATAGCCTCTTTAAATATGAGAACCTCACCTGAGCTCGTCGGCCGACGTTCATTCCAATGCATCCGCTAATCGCATAGCTGGGCTTCATCTAGGATACCAAGTTGTGCCATTTTAATTCATGCCGTAGGGCAGTGGCGCAGCCAGAAATATTTTTCGGGACGTGTTGAGTACAGCCGATGCGCCAATCGCATGGGCAGTTCAGAAGCAGGAGGAAAATGCTCAGAAAATTTTGAGGAGCGCGCGAACACCGAACCCCTCCCCACCACCATTCCCTGCCGTAGGGCATACTGGTTCCAAAAACAAATCTTTTTATTGGCGCTTCGGTGCTGCTCAGCTGTTTCAGCAGTGGCACGTGGAAACGCAAGGCAGATGGAAATCGTAGAGAGGCCGTGGCACGGGAGTTCGTCATTGAACTGCGAAGTAATCGCCAAACTTTGTCAATCTGGCCAAACCTTGCCAAACACACTATATTGAGAAGTGCCGTCACGGCGCAAGTGGAAAGCGGCGTGAGGCCCACGCGCTCGTCGCGGCGGCTCCAGCAAACGATGGCTGCAGCGGCGTAGGCATTTTTCCCATGAGCGCTTGCGCGCCTGTTGGTGGCGCTCGTGTGGCTGAAGGAGGCCTATTGAGGAAACTAGCAATAGACACTACAAGGTAGAATTCATCGAAAACTTAAAGCACGCCAACGCATATTATTTCAGATCATTTCTGCGGAATTCCGCAAGATGGCGGAAGGGTCGAGAAAGTGAAATTGACAACCACCCGCTCGTGGCGCGAAGAAAATCCACATGAATTTCTCAGAAGGAGAGCTTCTTAATTGGCGAAAAATTCGTTCCGGTCCGGGGATTGAAGCCGACACCAACGCCTTTCCTGTTTATGTGTTTCGAGTTGTCGATGAATGGGCCTTCGCACTGTCTATTGCTAGCGTCCTGGTTAGCGCAGTTGGTATAGCGACCAAATGTGTTGGCCCTGGGTTCGATCTTCGGACGAGGACACATTTTTCGGCAACTAAGAAGCTTTTTTTTGAGAAAGCCGGCTATGCTTTACTTCCCCCTCATATCCCTCCTCACTTCCCTTCCCCGCCCCCACACTATACTGTACTATGCATGGCTGTGCTATGTTACGAGCTGCTACATGCCCGCTTCCAGTGGTGCATATGCCGAGATCATGTCAATGCCATGCGCAGTTTTGCCAAGCTAAATGCTCTGCTGTTAGGACTACCTGAAGAACACGCCGACCAGAATACTAAAACCAGTGTTCTGGTCAATTGCGATAAACTGACCATACGAGGTGGTCGCCGAGAAGTGTGGCTTTTGTAACCTATAGACGTCAGTGCATATGGCAGAAAACGTGTCAGAGGAACGAAAAAACTCGTTGTCACGGCTGAACAGGGTGGGATCGCGTGACCAAACTTAGCACCTGACAACGCTTGCAGTGTCCTTAGTAGTGGGCCTCGCGCCCAATAGTTTCCGGTTGGTCCCCGCTGCAGTGCCACAGCTCTAGTCGATTGAATGGTGCACGTCGTTTTTTTCTTCTTTTCTTTGTCCTAGTTGGCGAGCGTCTGATGAATTAGAGAATTGCGATAACGGAGCCAATCCAAGGCAAAGATACTTGCTTTCAAACTAAAAGTACGAGATAAGAATATTGAACAAACAGTGTTGTCCAACTTCATTGCTAGAGCTAAATAATTTTTCCGCGTTCATTGACTTGCTCCTTAGAACGAAATACTTGAATTGATGAGTACTTTCAGATTCGATACAAAATTGTGCATATCATTCTCGAATGTCCCCGCGTTGCAGTGTTCCAAAGCGCTTAATAAGAGAGCAAAGTCGGCCTGCGGCAGTACTTCTAAAAATGTGATGTCGCAAAACTCACATGCTCATTCTAAAAAGACAGGGCGTGCAAACACGGACACAAGAAAGAAGTCAGGACACCACAAACGCCGACTAACAACTGAAGAGACGCACAACGGCTGAAGAGAAAGAAGGCACGAAAACTTATCTGCGCATGCCCATGCAACAGGCGAACCTATCAATCCGGCACGCGTGGCGGTCTACGTGGAAGATAACTGTTAAGGCATTTGATTTCATCTTTATGCAAGTTAATCGACGGTTGGCTCACGCACCCGCTATCACTATTCTCGATATGCCATGCTTCAATCATCATATCAAACGGAAAATAATTTATTAAAAATTTCGTTCTTTCGAAATTAGGCCGGGACAAATTTTTTTTCTGCAGAACGGTGATAGACTTTACACTTAAAAAATGTTTTGTCAATTTTGATGCTACCGTGATTTTTTATAAGGGCTTAATTATGGGAAATCTGGTCTATGTTGGGACTTTCTTTCTGGAAACATTACATTAAGTGAAAAGGACAATGTTGCATTAGGAGATGGTCATGAAGTTGTAAAATGCGCGAAAAGTAGTTTTAGCCGCATATAAAGCGAAATAGCGCGTACAGCCGGCGGCAAACCTTCAAAAAAGTTAGTTTTGGCCAATGTTCACTCGTAAATTGAACATTGAGGTGGTCCTAGTAAAAATTCTCCAAATAGCGCATATGTTAGCAACGTGCCCTCCCCACAAAATGAGAGAGTTTTATCAAATTACGTTCTATTTTAAGCAAGAAAACAATTTTTGAAGTTGACTCCCACTTGTGTCTGCCCTTGTACACATTTTGTCCTCGCAGGAAAGCGTCCGAACAGTAACTACGACATGCGCGGGTGTGAGCCTTCCTGCGCTGATAGGCTTACATCTAGGCAACGTGGTCAGCTGTTCTACGTGTTTATTGAAGTGAGTTATTAGCCAGCATTAGAAACTCGGAGACTACTAGAGTGTATTTCATTGCATGTCAATGTCCGCTGACAGCGGGCATAGCGTTCTCGCGCACCTCAGTCAAGCGGCACTGTTGTGTTGAATAGGCCGTCACCTGCGATAGAATTTAGTAATAGGGAAATACGCCGTCGTCATGAAAAGCATCGCTCGTGTAGGATGGTGGACATGCTGCAATGTTTACCAACACAATCCCGTTCAAGCGAACATGGTGACCATGGCGTTAAAGAAGCCATGACGATTTCTCTGTAAGCGCTTCGGCAGGCTTAAGTGCCATGTACTGCATTTAAAAAGGTGGTAGAAAGAAAAAAACACGTTTTGTTTTACTCCCTCTTTTTGTTATAATCATACCGAGTGGGAGAAAAGCTTAGTCCGGTGATCTTTGTTAATCCCTAGGATCGAGTGACGATGACTGAAAACTTAAATGGGAAGACCTGCCTCTTATCGTAAACTATCAGCAGTAAAGTGGTGGCTGCTTTGCTCCCAAGACGGACAAGAAAGATGAGTATAGTTAAATGTGTGGATTTCCGCTGGTGGTCTTCTTGCAGAACTGTTGAGGATAAAGCAAGGGTGGCGTTTTTAAGGAGGCTGCAATAAGTGCTTTAAATAAAGCGTGGGAGCGGCTAAGTGTGAGCATTTCAGGAAGTCACAGCTGCAAACTACATCTATTATAGCTTTGCTAAGTCTACCGATTTCATTACTGGTGATAGCCGCCTGCGAAATAACACTGAAAAATGAATCCAACATGAATACAGAACAACTAGCCCGGCTATCAGTTCTGTTTTGTATATAAATCCTAATGCGTGGGAATACTGTCACCCAGATGAACATAGAGTAATGCACTATTGGCTTTGTCACTTTTGCGCTATGGTTTAATTAGCTGACCGGTTGTATTTCTTTGCGGGTATACATTGTTCGATTAATTACACCAGTGTAATGAAAGATCCACTGATCTTTCATATGTCGAAATGCATAAATGAGAAAGTCAGGTTGTTTACTTTATTCAAGTTTATTGCATCGATAGCCTGGCATTAACGAGGGTACCACCCGTGGTCGACAATTGCTATCATATCGAAAGTCAAAGCGTGGAACAAAATAAGCGGAGTTTGCGATGCGCGATGCAGTTTAGAGCAATTAGTGCGACTTTGTACCCATGCCGATTGTGCAGCGAATGTTTTGTGTCGTCACGAGGAGTTCCTCTGGATAATTCTCTCTGAACTATCGTTTGTGGAGGATGAACAGTTTGAGCAGTTCAATGTTTCCTGGGAATAATAATTTCCTTCATTCCCGAGTACGAAGTGAGACCAACTCGAAGAACATACTTTGAGGTGGGCTTGAAGCGTTGGTACTTACGAGTATTCCTAATGGGAATCGCATTCGTGTATCTCTTAGCGAGGAGCAGCTGAGTTTCATCAATAGTGGTCTTTGATACCCATATTGCCCTAACACCGTGCACATTTTCTTGTGTCCATGCGAATAGCTGCTGTGGTGTCAATTTGTGGTTTTCATACGGCTTTTGTAGGCTAGCTTTTGCTGCTAAGCGCTTCACGGTTCCTCCCACGCCATCGCAAGCACTCTTCTCGTGTGATGTTGCCAAGAAGTTCCATTCGGCGGAAGTTTCAAAATCCGCTTCGTGATGGCAAAGATTGATGAAGTTCTTTCTGTTCTTGTACTGAGCGGCGGCCCCATCGGAAAAGTAGTGAATATGCCTGATTAGAGGGAGATCTTGTCTGACTTGTTGTAGTATTGCGTCCTGAAATGCAAAGACTGCATTGGTGTTGTGATCGAGGCTGTCAGATATCACAACAAAAGAGTTGATGGAAGGTGCATAAGAGCTTCCTTCCTTGTACAACAAAGTGATAATTTTCTGCAAAATCCATCACCACAACTGCCTAATTGGTGCTTAGGATTGTTTTAAGCTGTCTAAAGTAACGTGCCTGCTGTTTGTTCACGAAATGATGGCCTTTGAGTTCCTTCAACATCTCTGTGAACTTTTCAAGGAACTCATCAAGTGAAAGAAGAAGGGACTCGGGGCTGCACCGCGTGCCGCTTACCGACAGTTTAACTAAGAAGCTTTCGTTCTCTTCTGCCTCGGCATTTAGATTACTCCGGAGTAAAGTTTCGGCAGCCTTAGTGTCTGGGCAACTGTTGCAGTGGTCGAGCATGCATGCTTCACTGTTAAGCTGGCATACCGTTGTTCCCAGTAGCTCTTCGCAAGTCTCCCTTAATCCAGAAGTGTGGAGCAGAAGCTTAAAGTTTCGGTGCTGCATTTCGGTGCCACATCCCCCCGCCCTGGCAAATGTAGAAAATCCACAAGTCATTTTTGAAGTTTCCTTCCAGTTTCTGTGCATTTCTTTCAAATTCATCAGCAGCAAACGTTTCTGATGGCCACGCAGCACGTCTTTTTTTCCCGGGAGGCAGTGAGACACTGAATCGTCTTCATAGAAATTTCGGATAGAAGAAGCCACTTCTTCGCTCAGGGGCCTACCTTTCTTCTGTGGCGGCATGCTCAGCACTCCTGAATGGGACTTGAGTTTTATTGCCTCACGTACCTGTCGCTCAGGGGCACCAAAGAACCTCGTAATTTTATTGCGTGACCAGGACTGTGGTGTCATTGTAAGGATCTGAATTTTGTTCCTGCGGCTACCCTCTTGCGTGAATTTCTCTTTAAGTTCATTCATTAGTGAAGCATAGTCATTGAGAAGAAGGTTTTCTTCCGTTTCATGCACTGCTCTCGATGTCTCGCTGAGGCCCAGATAAGCGCACATTGTTTGCTTCAAGTTTCTCTGCAGTTTGTTTACTTTGTTCTCTATGTAAATTTCTCTGCGTTCTGGAGCCCGCTTTCGTCTAGCAGGGCTCGCCCCTACGCTAACGAGAGCCTCTTTGACTGCACCTGTAACTGCAACAGGCAGGTCATCTACAGCAAGCTCTGCTGACTGATCTTGAACAGGCATGTCACGCTCCAGCGATCGTTTCTTGAAACTTCCAGTTGGTCTTAAGTGATAACAGTGAAGGAGACAGCGCTGGCTGAGCTTCTCTCCTCGAACTAATCCCACGGACGGACACTTGTTCACAAGAGACATTGTGATCACTGCAGTCCCGCGAAAATTCACTGCATGCTCCAGAAATGGATTAGAGCACCATTTTGATGCTAGAAGCGACGTGTACTTCTTTAAGTACACCATGTAGTGATGGCCGCGCACTGTGTTGACGCCTTTCTTCTGCTTTGCACGAAGCAAAAGTAGACGACGTTGTGACTCGCTGAGGTCTTGAATATTGACTGAGTACTTCCGCTTGGTCTGCGTGATCTTGTGGCATCCTTTAGGTCCTAGGGAGCATGGTGCAAGTTCACGACCTGTGAACACGAAGAATAAAGTGATTAGGTTTTAATATTATGTGGTTCCTACACAGTCGCATTATTCAACAAAACTGAGAAAAACCTTTAGTCGCACTTGACTTCTGTAGCGCGTAAGTTCTTGTGGCAGGACCTGATCACTCATTTTAATTCAATCGGCTGAAAACCTTGCTGAGCAAGTTTACCTACCGCAACCACGAAATTACTAAGAGGCATAATCTCGACCGCCGTAGGTTGTTTAACGTGATTATAAACCTACGTACTGAAGCGTTCTGTAATTTCGCCTCCTTGAAATGCGGCCTCGACAGCTGAGGCCGTGATCCTGATTTTACTCAACCGCGCCACACCATAGTGAGCAGACTTCGTCCGTCCTCTAGGAATCCAGCACGTGCGATATAAATACTAAGTTCCTGTGATGATTTATACACATTGAATGCTGCAAAAACGGTTAAGACATGTGTACTGACAGCTACTCTTGAACACGTCTTCATTAATAAGCATATGCTTGAAATATCCAAAAACATCATGTCTTATGCATGGAACACCAGTACGAACGAGTAGCATTTTTAAGGTGCTATTGAAAGAAAATGCTCACGTTCATCGAGTTTCCTAACGATGATCGTCACAAAACAGGAAATACAGATTCGTGATTTCAAATGGGTAGGTTTAACCGCAAGCAAAACAAACATACCTTCGCCTGTGCACCCATGGCTCGCTGCAGGATATTGAGTGGACGCTTCCATGAAAAAACTTCATCTATTATTTACATGAAAACAGCTTCTGCAATGGCAGGCACGTGTCGCAGACTAATGAGCATCCGTTCCTCAATATGTAAACCGCTCTCAGGATATCCACCATTCATTTGCACACATTTGCCACCCTTGCATTGACATGGTAGAATCACGTCTGCTAGGACGTCTATTCTAAGCGCGTCTTCCTTTTTCGTTTTCTAAATGTTTATATCAGAAGAAACATGTTCGCTTGAACGGGATAGTGTTGGTAAACTTTGCAGCATATCCACCATCCTACGCGAGAGATGCTTTTCATGACGACGGCGTATTTCCCTATTACGAAATCCTGTCGCAGGTAACGGCCTATTGAACACAACAGTGTCGCTTGACTGAGGTGCGCGAGAACGCTATGCCTGTTGTCAGCGGACATTGACATCCAATGAAATACACTCTAGTAGTCCCCGAGTTTCTAATGCTGGCTAATAAATCACTTCAATAAACACGTAGAAAAGCTGACCACGTTGCCTAGATGTACGCCTATCAGCGCAGGAAGGCTCACACCCGCGCATGTCGTAGTTACTGTTCGGTTCGGACGCTTTCCTGCGAGGACAAAATGTGTACAAGGGCAGACACAAGTGGGAGTCAGCTTCAAAAATTTTTTTCTTGCTTAAAACAGAACGTAATTTGATAAAACTTTCACATTTTGTGGGCAGGGCACGTTGCTAATAAATGCGCTATTTGGAGCATTTTTACTAGGACCACCTCAATGTTCATTTTACGAGTGAACATTGGCCAAAACTAACTTTTTTGAAGATTTGCCGCCGGCTGTACGCACTATTTAGCTCTATGTGCGGCTAAAACTATTTTTCGCGAATTGCACAACTTCATGACCATCTCCAAACGCAAAATTTTCCTTTTCACTAAATGTAATGTTTCCAGAAAAAAGTCCCAATATAGACCATAGTTATCATAATTAATCGCATATAAAAAAATCACGGTAGCATCAAAATTGACAAAACATTTTTGAGTGTAAAGTATATCATCGTTCTCCAGAAAAAAATTTGTCCCGGCCTAATTCCGAAAGAACGAAATTTTTAATCAATTATTTTTTGTGTCATAGTTTCGAGCTTCTCAAAAAACTGCACATGAGCATTACGCTACTGAAAAAATTTTTTCGCAAGAAATATCTTGGTGGAAGACTTCTCTCTTCAGATACATAGTCCTCAATTTTTGTCAAGCAAATCGCAGGTGGTCGAGCGCCAAGGTTGGGACAGTTGGCATGGAATGACCCAAATACTAAAATAGCACAGAAATGTTTAGAGCTGTTAACAGTTAGTTATGCAGTGCAGATGAGTGGATTAATTCAGGAACAAAATATTTATTGCTGCCCGAGGTGAAGATATGAATGTTGTGGGATTATTTTAATTCAAAAAGCTCTGAATTCCAAATAACTATGCTAGAAAATAAGGTAGAAAACTTGCCTTAGTTTGTCCTTACGGCCGGCAAAAGGAGATTATTGCGCTGCGAAAACCGGGAAATGTTGCTATTAGTTAAGTCATGATGATCAATACATGTAATGAAAATGTCATGCGTGATGAGCCTAACGGCGACTATGGGCTTTCTATGGCAAAATAATTGTCTTAATGGGAATATGTTAAGCTTAGAAAACAACGAGCTACAGAAAAAATAAAGTGGGCTAAAAGTATTAGTCGAACTGCTTGATTCTGAAGTCGCTGCAAAAGTTTGATGTGCGTGAAATATGTGTTGGCCCGAGATGATACGAAATGTAGCTATGAATACAGCCAAAATAAAAAAAAACGTGTGATGTGAGGCGGAAAATGTATTGACGATAACGTGGATTCAAAGTGCAATCTTTTTAACGAGTGATGCGGCATGTTTATGAAATTTTAGTTCAGTATCTAAGATGACGCCAAGAAACCGCGCGTCACTGGGAATGTTTATGACGTCACTACCGGTGTGAAAGTAAGGTACTGACGTCATAAAGCGAAAAGCGAAATCAGCTATTCAGTTGTTAGTCGGCGTTTGTGGTGTCCTGACTTCTTTCTTGCGTCCGTGTTTGCACTCCCCGTCTTTTTAGCATGAAGACGGTTTTAGTATCGTTGATCTGCAGCTGATTGCCTTGGCACCATAAATCTATGTTGCGTAAGTCTGTGTTGAGGTCAAACGGGAGCGTAGAAACTGATTTAGAAGATGTAAAGATGGTTGTGGCCTCAGCGTATGGTATGCACTTGGTCCTAGTAAGAATGTAGGTAGGCCATTAATGAACATAAAAAATATAAGTGGGCCTCAAATCGATCCTTTTGGCACACCGACGGCCATTTTGTACAAGAATTATCGTAGATTAAAGCATAGTTGTTAACGTAGCATGCGCCAACAAAACATTCATATTTGCTACTGAAAACGCCTTGCTCTTGGTTGCATGATCGGGCAACGCCACTTAGATTATTGGCCCGGGCCCCTGTCGGGCTCGCGATCTGCGGTCGGTCTGCGGCCGGGCCGGGCAAGTGAAATATTTTCTCGGGTTTGGGCTGGGCCAGCCGGTTTCGGGCGGGTAAACCTCAACGAGTTCCGGGCCGGGCCGCGCCCGAGCTGAGAATTACTGCCCGCGCAGTGCTGTAATGGGAACTAACTGTTGAACCCGGTGCCGTTAGCCCTTAAAGAGATTAATGGTTGTGGCAGCAACATTAATCCCCAAAGCAACACACCCTTTTAACACCCTTTTACCTAAAAGTGTGCAAGCTTATTAATCATTGCCAAAGACATTTTCTCACTTTCGAGCCTGTCCTCTTGCTTGCCTTCCTTCTTTTGTGAGCTGTTGTGCAGCTCTATCCGCAATGTATCGTCGATTTTGGTCAACTTCTCTCAGCAAATTGACTATTTTGGCCAGGCTTCAAGTCTAATGATTTAGGATTTTCGGCACGTGCGATTCTGGCATCGATAAACGAAAGAACAGCACCCAAGGTCACGATCCTTAAAACTCTGAAGCCTAAACAGAGAGCACAAAGGCTCTGCAACGCAATACTTCAACCGCACAGTTTGCACGTGCAATTCTGTCTAATTTCATCACAATATTCATCTCCATTAGAGCACACCCGTTGTCACCCTGCACACGATTCGCCTAGGAGTCTGAAAAGGCTAAGAGGTTCGACGATGAAGAGCTTGTTGGTTCAGCGTTCGACGCCTCAGTACGTCGCCGGTGTTTATTTGCATTTGCCACCGAGCTGTATTAGTTGACGCGAAATTTACATTAGCTGAAGAACTTCTTTAGCCTTAACACCTCAACTTATCGACAGGCACGATAGACGCGTGGTGTAATGAAGCGAGGAGCTGAAAGTGTTCGGACAGACGTGCTCCGAAGAACATGTGCGAATAAAAAGGCGCACAGCGTCTTCGGACTGCCGTGAAAGTTTTTACCCGACAATTTTTTATACACAGCTCGCTTTAGACAAGCATTTTGGCTTTCGTACAGGAAGTTTTTTTTTTAGAAAACTGAACCGTAAGCACGGAGCGAATACCAGGGGCTTGTCATGGGATTCGTGTTCACTCACTACTTGTTTTAGAAAAAACGGATTTTCAGCCACAAAACAAAACGTTTTTGAGAAAATCACGAATATGGAAATTATGCGCAAAGGAACGCACTTCCCAAATTGCAGAAGAAAAAAGTTTTTTTTTTCTATTACGCCTTACCCTGTGCCCTTAAAGACAATCGAGAAGCATTCTGAGAGAGAGAACTCTATGAAAGGCTCAGTCGTTCGAAAGCAAGCAGGTTAAGTAACTTTAGAAGAACTCGGACGTTACACTGATCGCAGCTGACAGCCTAAATGTCACAAAACGCATGTACTGAGCTGAAAGGCGTTAGAGGCAGGTGCCTGCTACAAGGCTTTGAAAATATCGCGGATTGAGTGGGCACCAATGCGGCGAAACAGTGACTGAAATATTCTGCTTGCTTGAAATACGAGCGCGTAAGCAGAATGAATAGCCCAGTCAGCCATATTGAAATATTGTTTCAGATTTCAACAACGAGAGCATAGCGCACGCACTACGGATGATTCACCCAAAACTTGAGCATCAGCTGGTACTGGCCAAGAAGATACAGCTCGTAGAAGCCCTGAAGGTAAGCGCGCGCATATTGGTCTGTTCATGCCATAGCTAGTGGTCAAGTGCTGCACCAGGGTGGCCAATCCTTCTCTGGTAAGGGTGTGCATAACCGGCTATGGTCGCCGGTATGAGGCCGCACCACTCATTGATATCCGGAATTATATAAATGATCCTCAGCAAAACAAAATTTAAAAATAAAAAAAATTCTAGCATGCGTGCGAAAACGTGCGTTGTTTTTCGTGATAAAAAACGCCAGGCCGGCGCTAGATATTATGACTCATTGATGTTTCCTGCCTACGTTATGGTTTCAAACCAGTACATTTTGTCGGTACGTGTTTGTTGTCGCGTCGTCCCCGTCTCTCTGCAAACGATGCTGATCCCTGTAGTTACTCTCGACAATTCAATTAAAGCTTATAAATGACTATAAACTTGTTGCTTTCTTATCAGGAGTCAATGTGCTACTTTTATTGTGATGGCGAGTGCGGCGTGTTTGTCATAAGGCTGTTGCTAGGGTTACGTCCAGACGTAACTGTAGTCACCGCTATCGTTACGTCCAGACCAAAGTCCCTAGATTTTTCCCTGTTGAAGAGCAGGGAAAATCTAGGGACTCTAGTCATGTGGCTTTCCACAAACGTGAGTACATTATTTTCCTGTTGCTCAGTGAAGGCCCTCTGCGCCCTTCGGGCGCGGCAACCTAATCGTGGCTTCGCCCTCGCTTCGCGAGTGCGGCCATTTCGCTAACGCTCAATGGCCGGTTGGCAGGGTCACGGTCACGCGCTACTGGCGCTGTCGCGGCCACGCGCTGTTTAGCCCGCGCAGCCTGCCCCTTCGGGGCAGGCGGAGGCGTACGTAACCCAAGAGCCGCGTCGCGCTTCTCTGGCAACAGACTGCAGCAACACCTGAGGAAAAAAAAAAAAAAGCCCACACACCAGCAGCGAGGTTCGAACCAACGTCCTCGCAGTTCCGAGCACGACACGCTAGCCGTTGCGCCACTGAGGCCAATCGGTTCGGTAGGTCCAGAGCCGTATATTCCCTTTTGGAGAGTTCGGCGCTCTTTTGATCTCGCCGCCAGTCTGGCAACTGCTGCACTACAGTCTGGCAACAGCGCGCTTCCGCGCCGCCGACGCCATTTCGTGCCGAGGTTTCTCGTGATGCTGTACCCGTGACGTCGCTGTCGGCATTTATGCTTCCTCTGTGACCGACCTGGTGTGTCTTTGCTGCTGTTCGTGCACGTGTCGGCTGCGTGGAACATCGTGGACCTGCACGGACGTCGCAATGGGGGCTTGCAGCGCAGTAGGCTGCTCTAAAGGCTCTGTTATACTCCGACGTGCGTTCGCGTGAGATCGCGGCGGCGGGAGATGGCGACGCTAGGTTCGTCACGTTACGTTGACGCGAAAACAGAGCACTCTATACTCCCACTTGCGCGACGCACTACGTCGCCTTGACGCATGCTCAATTGAGCGCACTCGGCGTCCCTTCTTCATGTAGACACAGACGCAATTCAGTCTGGATAACGTCGCCGGCGTGGAATGCAGCATGTCGCATCTCGCGCCGGCTGCAGCCGGGGCGCGTTGACGGACGCTGGGCGCGTCAGTCGCATCGCGCGTTGGCCTATAGAGTGCTGCATGTTTGTTAGCGTAGCGTCACTGTGCCGAGCGTGCGCGCGCGTCGACGTTACGCTGGAGTATATCAGCCCCTTAACTCGCTGAAGAAAGGGTTCGCCAGAGACGGAGCGTTGCGGGCGCACGCCAACGCGCGCTTACAGTGCCGCGGCACAAAATGGCGGACAGCGCCGCCGCTAAATTTGGACGGTTGTTGGCTCCGCCCCTCCGCCGAACTCTCCGAGGTAGGTCTAACGGGCTGTATTTGTATTGCCACGCTGGACATAACTTTTAAGACTCGTTATTCTTACGTCCAGACGTAACTGCAACGGCTCGTACCGTTACGTCTAGACGTAACGCTAGACACTCCCTTGTCATAAACGCCTGGTCGCCGCCGGACAGGTCATGTCAAGTTCACACAGACATTTTCTGACCTAACGTTCCTTGGTCACCTCTGTGTGATATGGCCTTCTCCAGACAATCTTGTTCCTTTGCAGTATGCATTTAAACAAAAACGGCCGTTGATTACTTGCAATGTTTTGGGCACAGTGGTCACCATGCAGGGAAGAAAATTTCATCAGGCTTCACATAAAACTCCACTTTAGCTACTTTTATTCATCAGGCTATCGTAGTGCTGCGACCTCCCAAGGACGCGCCCGCGTGACAGTCTGTAGGCGATAATACTCAAGTCATTTTAGTTTAATGACGAAATTGTAAAAGGGCCGATGAACACTTCATGAAACTAAAGCGACTTGAGTATTATCGCCTACAGCCTTTCACGCGGGCGCGTCCTTGAGAGGTCGCGGCACTACGATAGCCTGCCCGTCCGTCTTCCATCACAACTGTATGCTACAGTAGATGTGATGAATTTTAAACCGAATATTCAAGACTGTCATCGTAACAATGCTTTCTGGCATGCTGCTCATACTCCCTAAAAAAATTCTCACGCAGGACCTTAAGGTTTACGAGGGAAATGCGGACTGTCTTGCACCCGAGTACCAAGACATACTTGAACGAAGTGATGACCTGGAGATGGAGTTCAAGAAACAACCGTGTCATCTGGAAAGACTTTACGGTAAAGTACCATCTTGAATAGCACTTTTATGCATGTCTTTTTTTTTTTGCAGCTCGGTTAAAATGGGTGTTCCGCAACGAAAGGGCTTCGACGGCAAGACATTATTCTGCGAGCTTGTGCAATGACGACCTTTGAATGGTCATTCAATGGAGTGAGTGAAACGTGCTCTATGTGCAGGCTCGTATATAAGCATGCATATTTATTTGCATAAGCGTTGAAATTTCGTACACCACTGGTCTCCTATGTTGAAATAGAAATATTTGTTGCTGCAAAAGAAACATAAAAGCGAGAACTCTACTTGCCACCAGATACCACTACAGCTACGAGATGCGTTGATTTTCAAGTCAGATCGCGTATCGTCAATTTTGACAGTTCCACGCGCCATCGTTGAAAGTCGACATCCCGCAGTTTTAAACGTCACCCAATTCGTTCAAACATCGAGCGAAAATTTTCAGGCAGTTTTATTCGAAAATGTCTTCGTGAGACCATCTCGGTCATGCTCGAGTAAACCATTCGTAGACGCTGTGGACATCGTTTCCTTCCTCGAGGACCGAATCATCGCAGGTGATGTGTGCAGTTTTAAGGATGTCGCTGTCATAAGACGCGGAATAACTGCGTAAACCTCCGAGAGAAAGTCGATGCATGCACAAACTCCACCACGTAGTACTGTCGCCGGAAAGACAGAAGCAAAGCTATCGATGTCTTCACAGAAACCAGCCGAAAAACGTGCTTCCTCGCAAACATGTGCTATAGTTTTCGGTTGGCTGATATAATATGGCAATATCATGAAACAGGTAGGAAAGCTTGGGGCTCGGCTGGAATTCTCAACTCAGCGCCGGGAAGAAAAGGTGATGGGGAGGTCAGATTGTCTCGCCCAGTCCCGGCGCTCAAGTCGTCGTCGCGCGTTGAGTGGCCTCTCAAGTGACAGCCAGACGGACGGAATGCAGAGGATCACGTGACGCCGGCAGCTGGCGTTGCTGGTTTTTCGCGTCTGGTGCCGGAAGTTGCCGCGGGCGTCGTGCATGTGAGCGAGCCCACGTGAATATCCAAAGATCTTTGGAACAACATTCTGAGCAGCGCGAGCTCTCTGCGTGAGTGTTTCATGTCGTCGGAACCATGGTACTCTGCAGGGGCTGTATAAATCGTAAACTTTTCATCGCCACAATGCAAAGTCCTGCGGAAGTGGCACCATAGGATGCTACGCGTAGCTCTCATTGGATGATGGAGTGTCGCTAATATTGGCCATTAGGGGCACGGAGAAAATAGAGTGATTCAACAGTGCCAGTTTACCGTACGGTACACAGATGTAATGCAAAGGTTGGCAAGAAGCAGAGTGGAGATCATGCAGTGAGGGAATATGGCATCGGCTCTAGAAACGCCAGAGGGGAGTTACTAGTGGAGTTCGCAGAACGCAATAATTTACGGATCTTGAATACTATCTACAGAAAACGGGCTACTCGTAAGTGGACGTGGAGGAGTCCTAATGGCGCAACTAAAAATGAAATAGGTTTCATAATGTGCGTCCACCCGGGCATTGTACAGGATGTGGAAGTAGTTAACAAGATCCGATTCAGTGACCATAGAATGGTAAGATCTAGAATTCAACTAGACTTGAGGAAGGAGCGGCAGAAACTGATACGCAAGAAGCCGAGTAATGAACTAGCTCTCAGAGGGAAAGTACAGGAACTCAGAGTTTCACTTCAGAATAGGTACGCGACTTTAACCGAGGAAACCGACCTTAGCGTTGACGCAATGAATGATAACCTGACTAGCATCATTAAAAAGTGTGCAGAGGAAGTCGGGGGTACAGTTGTTAGACAGGACACTGGTAAGCTATCCCAAGAGACGAAAAACCTCAATAAGAAACGTCAAGTCATGAAAGACTGAAATGCAACAGACAAAATAGAGCTGGCGGAGCTTTCGAAGTTATTCAATAGGCTTAAAGTAGCCGACATAAGAAAGTATAATATGGAGAGAATTGAGCATGCTCTAAGAACGGAAGAAGCCTCAAAGTTATGAAGACAAAACTGTGCATAGGTAAAAATCAAATGTATGCATTAAGGGACAAGGAAGGCAAGGCCACAACCAATATGGATAGAACAGTTGAGGTGGCGGAAGAGTTCTGCAGAGATCTGTACAGCAGCCGAGACAGTCAGGATGATAACGTAAGAAGCAGTGATATCCCAGAGGAATCTCACATCCCACCAGTATTGACAGGAGAAGTAAGGAAAGCCCTAAAGGGAATGCAAAGAGGCAAAGCCGCTGGTGAGGATCAGGTAACATCAGACCTGTTGAAAGACGGCGGAGAGATTATGTTAGAAAAACTTGCCACCCTGTATACGAAGTGTCTCTCGACGGGGAAGATACCAGAATCTTGGAAGAATGCCAACATCAACTTGATCCATAAGAAAGGGGACGTCAAGGACCTGAAAAATTACAGGCCCATCAGCTTACTGTCCGTTGTGTACAAGCTATTTACAAAAGTAATTGCTAACAGAATTAATACGACATTAGAGTTCAATCAACCAAAGGACCAGGCAGGATTTCGTACGGGCTTCTCAACAATAGACCATATTCATACTATCAATGAGGTGATAGAGAAATGCGCGGAATACAACCAACCCCTATATATAGCCTTCATAGATTACGAGAAGGCATTTGATTCGGTGGAGACATCAGCAGTCATGTTGGCGCTGCGGAATCAGGGCATCGACGAAGCCTATATAAACATAATGGAAGAAATCTACAGCGGATCCGCAGCCACTATAGTCTTCCATAAAGAAAGCAACAGAATCCCAATAAAGAAGGGCGTACGGCAGGGAGACACGATCTCTCTAATGCTACTCACCGCGTGTTTACAGGAGGTTTTCAGGGCCCTATACAGTAAACTCTCACTTGTACGAACGTCGGTTTAACGAATATTTCAGAATAACGAACTTTTAGAAAATCCCCGGCGATTTTCTTATGCATTCTATGCAAAAATCTTTCAGTTAAACGAATTTCAGAATAGAGAATTTTTCAGTTGAACGAACTTGATCCGCGGACCCAGGCTCATTTTTAAAATCAATTCAACGAAGTTTTGTGCACTGCAGCACTGGCATAGCCGATGCGAGCCGTCACTAAATCACCCATCCATCGGCGGCGGCGCGACATCGCTTGTGCATGCAGCGCCGCCGAGGAAAAGCGGCCGTGCGGGTGACGAAAACGAGCCACGTGCGCATCAGTTCGCCCCTTCTTTTTTTGTCTGTCTCATCGGCATCATCGGTATTGTGCGGCCATCTTCATGTGCCAGAGGCAGTGCACAGAAACGTACTCTCTGGAAAGCTTTGTCTCTTCTTGCGCTTTAAGGGCACCAGTTCAAATTAAAATTACAGATTCCTTTGCAAAATAAATTGCATTTCACACTTTTGACTCTAATGTCTGCAGTGCCCAATGCTGTTCCATATTCTAGTGAATATTCAGTTTAGTGAACTTTCAGTTGAGTGAACTATTTCCTTGGGTCCCTTGAAGTTCACTCAATTGAGAGTTCACTGTATTGGGAAGAATTAGGGATAAGAGTTAATGGAGAGTATCTCAGTAACCTGCGATTCGCTGATGACATTGCATTGATGAGTAACGCGGGAGACGAATTACAACTCATGTTTACTGAACTGGATACGGAAAGTAGAAGAATAGGTCTGAAAATTAATATGCATAAAACTAAAGTAATGTGGAACAATCCTGGCAGAGAACAGCGCTTTGCGATAGGTGGCGAGACACTGGAAGTTGTAAAGGAGTACGTCTACTTAGGACAAATAGTAACCGCGGAGCCGAACCATGAGAGTGAAATAACTAGACGAATAAGGACGGGATGGAGCTCATTCGCAAGCATTACCAAATCATGAATGGTAGTCTACCACTATCCCTCAAGAGGAAGGTATATAACAGCTGCATCTTACCGGTACTTACCTACGGAGCAGAAACCTGTAGACTTACAAAGAGGGTTCAACTTAAATTGAGGACGACGCAGCGAGCGATGGAAAGGAAAATGATAGGTGTAACCTTAAGGGACAGGAAGAGAGCAGAGTGGGTCAGGGAACAAACGGGGGTGAAGGATATCATAGTTGAAATTAAGAAGAAGAAATGGATATGGGCCGGGCACGTAGCACGTCGACAGGATAACCGGTGGTCATTAAGGGTAACTGACTGGATTCCAAGAGATGGCAAGCGCGTGAGGGGGAGACAGAAAATTAGGTGGGTATATGAGATTAAGAAGTTTGCAGGTATAACGTGGCAGCAGAAAGCACAGGACCGGGTTGATTGGCGGAACATGGGAGAGGCCTTTGCCCTGCAGTGGGCCTAGACAGGCTGATGATGATGGTGATGATGATGATGATGACACGGATGTGGTGATTATCGTGCACTCAATGCGGTCACCGTTCTAGACCGATACGGGTTGCTCAATATTCAGGACTGCGCTGCCTTTTTAACCGGCGCAACAGAATATCGTGGGCCTAATCTCGTGAAAGCTTATCACCAGAGCTCCGCTGAGCCTTCCGACATCCCGTCTATAACTACCCCATAACTGCTATAACTACCCCATTTGGCCTTTATGAGTACCTCAGAATGCCTATCGCTTTGCGCAACGCAGCTCAGACATTTCAGCGTTTCATAGACAGTCACCTGAGGCTTACCGTTCTGTTTCACCTATATGGACATTCTCCTCGTCGCCAGCAAGGGCGCTTAAACACACAAGGCACAGCTACGCCAACTTTTCGCTCGACTTTTACGGTGTTGTCATCAATGCTGAAAAATGTTAGTTCGGGTTCTGGGAGACCGTATTCCTCGGGCATCAAATCACAAAAGATGGCATTACTCCTCTACCTGACAAGGTTCAGCCTATCATCGACAACCCGCCACCAAAGTACACATGTAGCATTTTTCTTACACCATGACATGTAGTCTGCGACATTTTCCCGGACTCATCAAGTCTTTTCGCCGTTTCATCCTGTACGCTGCCGCAGCCTCTTGAACCACTACTCTGTACTTCGAAAGCTGAGTCTGCCGCACTGATCAGTGACACTGCCTTAAGGCAGGGTTGCTGATCAAGTCTTCGCCGCCGTTAACTCACCGAAGCCACCCTTCACCCACTGCTCCCACTACCCTCGTGGTGGGCGTTTCTTCAGAAGCACTTGAACTTCATCAATGGTGCATGGGCTCCCATCTCTTTTTCTTTTGCCCGATTTAACGCGGCATTGAGGCCGATGCAGCACTTTTGGACGGGAGCCTCCCGTGCGCTGGGGCATTTCAGCTACTTCCTTGACGGGCGACAACTTGACATTCTTACCGACCGCAAGCCAGTTCCTTCGGCTTTACGTTCCTGCAGTGCCTCCTCGAGTGCTCCAGAACGCTCTGGCGACGCGCGTCACGTTCGCCTGGTCGAAATCGAACGCTCTAAATACGTTCGGCTTGTTCTTCCAGAGCACCACGCTTCAACTCGGGGCACTTTGAGGCACTCTCACTTTGACCTCGGAGTATGACTGACACCTGATCACATGACTCCTGCGCCTCGTCTGTTTGCAACAGAAGAGGCGGTAACCTCTTCCGGCCTCCGATTGCTGTGTGGAGGGGCTACACGTTCGGCTACCACGCGTTCTCTTGCTCGGATCAAGAGCAGGCTCCGCATTGTTGCAATAGGAGTCACAGCGCGGTGGCGTCCTGCCGAATGCGCCATAACCTATACAGGAGCGCCGACTCCTCTCCGGTGGATCCACTTTTTTACAAACGCCATTCGTTATCCTCCTTTCACACCCTCTCCACACCCAAGCCATCTGGTTGCCATGTCGTGGTGGCTGTCGCACATGAAACGCGGCTCGAGCTTTTCGCTCCTCTGAAGGCGCTTGCGGACTTCGTGTCGTAGATGTTCGGCAGTGGCGTGCCTTGGCACCTTGGTTGTCTTGGTCGTTTCTAGGCGGAGCGACTAGAAAGGCAGCAAGATTACTTTTTGGTATGCTCCCTAGAAAGCGCTGTGCCAGATATACTTCGCCTAGCCACTCTGCGTGCGTGCGAGATGGATGTCCCTTGTTGCTAAGTGCTCGGTTGTAATATAGCAAGGTGCCAACCACTGCTGCAATAGCACGGGGTCGTCGTACCTCTGGTGCACAGCTCTGAGATACGGCCCATGGTATCGCGAATGCACAGATGCGAGACACGGGTCGTGGTATCCCACCGTTGCCACCACTCTTGCGAACTTGCTATGAAGTAAGGGTAGTGTGTCGTAGTGAGCCGTAAGGCTGGCGAGCCGACGTTGCCGAGGTCGGACCTTCTGTCAGCAGATAAACCAGGAGACAAGCGTTTCGCAAAATGATAACAAGTTTATATAGCAATTAAAGCAGTATCGATGTACGTAGCCTGCCAGCTCGAGAGAGTCAGGTCGGTGACTGCATCTAACAAGGGGTCGTCACGGCCTTAAATAACGTTTCGCCCGTCGTCTCGCGTCCCTCCACTACGGTTGCGACGTGGTCGACCACTTCAAAGAAGTACTCCTATGCAGGCGGGACATTGATCGTTCCTCGGAAAGCCGGCACGTCCAAGACACTCCTGTTGTCAGGGGATGGAAGGTGGATTACCTGTGCAGGCCACTCGCCGAAGGCCGGCACGTCACGGTGAAAGGAGGACCTGGAGGACTATGGCCTAAAGGAGTCTAAAGGAGGACTAAAGGAGGACTATGGCAGAAACTGTTATCAAGGAAGTCCCGCTGGAAGCGCGCGTGGGCGCCTGATGCGTTTTGCAGCCACTTCACGTGCTCGCACAGCCTCGGGCTCTGCCTGCCGGTACGCGCGCTTTCTCGCCGCTTCACGGTCCTTCACATTTTGAAGATCCGATTCGCACCGCAGCCGTGCAGCTTCGGCCTCGCGGGCTCGAACGGCGGGGTCTTCGCGCCGCAGCCGTGCAGCTTTTCGAGCAGCTTCGGCCTCGCGGGCTCGAACGGCGGGGTCTTCGCGCCGCAGCCGTGCAGCTTTTCGAGCAGCTTCGGCCTCGCGGGCTCAAACGGCGGGGTCTTCGTGCCGCAGCCGTGCAGCTTGTCGACCAGCTTCGGCCTCACGGGCTCGAACGGCGGAATCTGCTTCGCGGCGTCGACGTGCAGCTTCGGCCTCGCGGGCTCTCACCTCAGGATTTTGTCTGCGAGCGCGCGCTGCCGCCGCCTTCCGTGCCCTCCGTTCCGCAGCCTTCTCTTCCATCTGGCGACTCCGAGCTAAAGAGAAAGCGTGCCAAGAGGGAGCCTCATGGCGCGTTACTACTGAAGTGTTGTCTTCGGGTGTCGTTGAAAACACGAGACGTAGTAAAGAAGAAAGAACGCCACACAGGCGAACACGCACGAGAGTGTCACTCGTCGACGTCTTCTTCTTCTACTGCATACCAGAACGCGCGCAGTAAAGAAGAAAGAATGCCACACAGGCGAACATGCAGGAGAGTCTCACTCGTCAACGTCGTCTTCTTCTACTGCGTACCAGAACGCGCGCTTCTCACGAGCTAGAGGTGGCTACTACAACGCTACAAACAAACGGAGGATGGACAGACCCACGGCATAAGGAGCTTCGCCCCTAAAACGAAGCAAGGGCAAAAGGCTACATAGCCTGACGGAGGCTTTTGCTCTGAAATACAGTGTGGCATAAAAAAACAAATAAAATAAAAACTAAAATAACATGTCATACACAACTTTGACACAATTAGAGAACATCATTTTATACATATACAATTTGCAAATTCTGATCAAACATATAACCATCACAAATATAAAAAGAGGAACATGACAGTAACTAGTAATGAAGTAGCTAAAAAACATCGTTATCGCAATATACACAATCGGTGAGGTAAGGAAAGCATCTGCAGACACATACATTCCTAAGCAGCTTGAACAAACAAACAAAAAAAAACAACAAAAGGAGACAAAGAGTGTAACTGTACGCTAAGCAGTTGGGACACATAAAGTAATAAATAATCCAAATGTCCGTATTATGCGTATTCAATGCAATAATAAAGGGGAATTTCCTTAAACTTATTTTTGGAAGTTTTCTTATTTAGGTCAACTACGTCATTCAGTTTGTTGAGGAAACTCGGTATTTGATAATCAATATGTTGTTGACCGTAGGTTGTTCTAATTTTCGGTGTTCTTATAATATGTGTACGGAGATAGTACTCAGCACATCGAGAAGAATCGTACATGGTGTATAGTTTATTATTTTGGATGCATGAATAACTTACAATAATATATTTGGCTTGCTTGTAATATGAGATATTTAGAGAATAACGGACGTGCGCTAAGTCCTTGCGGCTGACCGTAATATCCCTCGAATAGTCGTAGTACCTTCTTTTGCAGTGTAAGTAATGTCTTATAGTTTTGTGCTGTCGTTGTTCCCCAACACAAGACACAATAACTTAGCCTGGAATTAATTTAATTAATGTTTTCCTTGTGTTATTAAATTCAACATTTTTTTCGCTAAAGTTTGCGAATCGTTCTCAAGGCCAACCTGAAAACAAGCTAGCAGTAAGTGCGTTTGAGGCTCACTCATTCACATAGCACATATGCAAAGCAGTCCAGTGCACATCCTTTCCAGACTGTTCCTGCGAATGGCACACGCCTCCTCCCGACGTGAATATTTATTACACCTTGAATTTGTTACTTATTTGCTGTATGAAATAGTTGCTTTCTATTGTTTGACGCGTGACCGTCGTTGTCGCCTAGAGCGACAGAGGTGTTGCTCTAGGCAACGCTTCTGATAGGGGAAGGCCACCTAATTTTTTTACAGATAGCACACACCACTTGATGCATCTAATCAGATATGAATTTTTTTATTGCAAGTAGTGCAGCGTTTCATCTTTCCTTTATTTCCGCCTGCATGCAGGTCCACCCTCGCGCACCATTTTCGCCATTAACTTCCAACCGCAGCATCTATTGCGTCTCATTTGGAAGGCAGTTCATAATCTTTTGTACAAGCGAAAAGTTAGACGTGCGAAGCTTTTAGGCATCATCCTTAGGCTCCAACCAGACATCCACGTGTGATGTTCCAATTCCTGTATTATAGTTCAGTGCTTGGTTATAGACGCCGAGCCGTTGTACCGTAAAATAATATACATGAAAACGATAGAGTACTATTTTAAGGCTGGGTGGGAGAGAAAACTCGTGCAGCTGCTGTTACTTAAACGGAAGAAGTTAATCTGGAAATCATAATGTATTGGATCCATTGGCGCTGTCTAGGTCACGACTAGCTCTGAAAGAGTATTCGGGACAGCCTTTCGCTCTCCCATAGTAGAATGCGTAATATTCTGAATCGTTTCCAATTTGTCTAAAAACAAAAACAAAATGTTAACCTATCGTTTTGTGACAAAGGTGTATGTGTGTGTCGATCAGGGTGTCGGAACGAAATGTTTTTTGTTTCGGTTTTACTTTCGTTCCACCGCAACAAGTTCCCTTTCGTTTCTGTTCCGGAACGAAAGATAAATGTTCCGTAACGGTTCATAACGTTTTTTAGGGGCGAAGCTCCTTATAGCGGCACCCGTTCGTCCCTCGTAGCGTAGTATGTAACCAGTCTTACGCTTTGACCTGCAAGGTGGTGCCGGTGGGAGATTTTTCCTGTGCTTTGTTGAACAATAAAAAATTCGCAGCGTTAGCTAAAAGCCGACTTCTTCTGTCTCTCATTCCCATTAGCAGCCATTCTTTACCTCCAAGGTAGTGCCTGGTGAGATTTCTCCTGTGCGTGATTAAACAAAAAAATTTTGTTCAAAACGCCGTTGATTGATGAAATAAACCAACAAAAGACGCCAGATGTTTTGTAAAAGCAAAACGAAAGAACGCCAGATGTTTCTAAAGCAAAATGAAAAGACGCCAGCTGCTTAACGAAAGACGCCAGATGTTTTCTAAGCAATGGTTTTCTAAACAATGAAAATTCACAGCGTACATGTAAAATTAAAGTGCGCTGCAAGTCGTCATAACTCATCGAACATTTAGTATAAACGCGCCCGATCTCACGTCGGTGATGATGTACTGGGCAGAATTCACGGAAGATTCACGGTTTACCGATGAACCTCCGCAGCTTCGCCCACTCATCATCATTCACTCCGTGGATATGCTGTGATTTTTTTTACTCTTTGTTAATAATTCTTTGGTTTCATGACATGACATAGTGTGCAGAACTATGGAGTTAGATAAGCGAAGGTCATTTACAGGCAATTGTGGATCATACTTGACTTCATCGAAATGACAACTTTTTATGAAGTGGTCATTCATTGCCGTTGCCACCTCTCTGTAACCAAGATCACTAGAGTTTCGCAGAACCCTAGGAATGTGGCTTTGTTTTATTTGACCAGAAAGATTTCTAACCTCGTTCCAAATTTTGCGCGGATTATCACTTATTCTACTAAATAAATTCTCATAATACCTGAATTTAACGCGCCTTATTTCACCATTTAGATGGTTTCTGTATTTTTTGAACTCGCTTGGTAATTTGATAGCTCGTGTCTTTATAAATGCATGATACATGTTATTCTTCTTTGTATTTTTTTTTTAAATAGCGCTATACTTATCCAAGGTTTTCTCATTTTCTGGCGTTTTGCGTTCTTCACCGACACCGGGAAAGCTTCATCATAACATTTTATAAGTTTATCAATGAATAGCTTGTACGCCGAGTTAGCATCCCTTTCTTGTAACCCGTGGTTCCAGTCTGTTGCGATAACACGATGCCGGAAGATTCCAAGCGTCTTAGCGTGGATCTGGCGACACCGTACTTTTTCGTTGCTTTTGCAAGCACCATTGGAAGAAGGAATTGTGCGAAAGATCGGCAGATGATCGCTTATATCTACTGCCAGCTATCCAGCAACGCAAGACGGTGGAGGTGTGTTCGTAAGACATATATCAAGTAGTGTCGCAGTCTGTGCAGTTAGTCGGGTTGCCTTAGAAATTACAGCTCATACATACGCACCTTCTATCGAGTGGGTGGCACACAGTCCCTCAGGGTATTTGAAAAATTGTCATCGTGCGTGAATCAATCATTATCGCCCACGTATTCCTACGAGCTTCTCATTTACAGCCCATACATACGCACCTAGAGTGCAAACACGCGAGGTAAATGCAGTCTCTAATTGCGGGTACAGCTGCACAGCGAATTGTATTTTATTTTTGCGTGAACGTTTCTGCGGAATTGTGCACATACGTCTACGTGTATGAGTGTTTCGGAGTATGAAAGCTAACACATGATAGGAAGAGCGTACATGCATTCATATAAGCTGCTGTTCGGGCCTTCTTCTCCAGTAACAGTCGAGCCAGGTTTTTCAAAAAAGTGGCTTGGAAAAGCACGCAGATAAAGTACGGCACGATATCCGCCGAATAATCATTCTCTGCCCATTTTAAACTAGGTCACGGCGATCGAGCTCGGCCACCACGCGGCTGAGCATCGTAGCGAAGCCAGCTTCTGACGCCCTGCGTGGAACACGCCATATGTGCACTAAAATTCACGGCGCTATGCACATTCCTCGTTTCATCAAATGATACTAGTCGAGTTCATGGTCCCTACCAGGCGAGTCGCGGTGGGTGAATCTGGTAAACGAAGCTAGGCCATCCTCTACCATTACACATACACACGTATAAATCAGTTAGGCAACACAACTACGTATAGCTTCTCTATGGTAAGTGAGTGTTTGTTCACTGACAAGAAAACCTATGCCCATCGTCAGATGATGTTTCTTTGAAGCAAACAGTGCACACCATACGTAGACTATGTGTATAGTAAAACTCGGATAGATCGAACTCGATGGGGGTCGCAAAATAGTTGGATAACACAATAACCATGCCTGTATGAAGCTTACTTATTCGCTCGTCCGAGACACTCTCGCTGCGAAGCTGCCTCGAAGCTGAAAGTGTCTACTTGCAAATGAGTTCACCGCAAGTGGCGGACGGGCTATGAAAGCAGAAGAGTTGGGCGAGTTGGTAGTGATCCGTTATGTAACTGCAATAATAGCGAAAGTTGGGCTAGTTGGTGGTTCATGCTTGGGTTGTAAAAACAGCGCAAAATATAGACAAGGACAGAGGAAGAGACGACACCGCCTTCCTCTGTCCTTGTCTATATTTTGCGCGGTTTTTACATCCCAATTATGTAACTGCGCAAAAAACAGACGGTGACACAAGAGGAGAGGATAGCACAAACAGTTTGTGCTTTCCTCTTCTCTTGTGTGACCGTCCGTTTTTTGCGTAGTTACATAATGGGTTATGAAAGGGCTAATCACCCAATGGTAGCACGACGCCGCAAGAAAATCCGTGCGGATAACCTTGCGGGATTCCGAAGAACTTATCAGCGACATTGCTAGTCCATGTGTTCTTCGCAATGTTCACCAATTGCTCCTATCCTGGTTAGCTCAGTTGGTAGAGTAACCGCCCCGGAAAAGCCCTGGTCCCGGTTTGGATTCCCGGACCAGGACGACTTCCACTAAGAAGCTACACTTTCTGAGATATCCGTATAGATTCCCTTATGCCACAAACAGGTGATTATCAAATATCTCTTTCAAAATAGTTACCCGTTGTTAAGACGAAAGCTCTAGATGCCTCATCAAACACGAAATTGACCGGGCGTCCCGCGTTGGCGTCTCCCATCGGCGGTGACAACACGAGCGATGCAAAAAATCATTATCGCGTGATGACGTGATGTCATCATGACGTCACAGATCACCGGAATTTGTTATGCCAGTGTGACATCACTGCCGTGGCGTAACTTCACATGATCAACTCGTCACATGACATCGTAGCTTGGTCAAATGTGGGCCGATCGCGGATGCAGTGAAAAACAGGTGAGGTTCCTCCAAAGTTGCAGGCAGTGGAAAACGACGTTAGGTGCCAAAAGCTTTCTTCGGAGGGTGGCGGATGAATACGTCGACTGAATGGAAAAAGTTCCAGTTGCCTTAGGTGAGTTTATTTCATTTCACACCTTCTTGAGAAAGCTCGACCATCAGACTAGGGGGCGTTTTGAGTCTTTGAAGTAATGCGGCGGTAACCTACCAGGCTGCAGGCGGTACACTTCAGAGCACGGCACGTGGTGTTGTGCGGCATACGGTTTGGATTGTTCCTTGTGCAGTGAAGCCCAGCCAGTAGTAGAAATGGCCAATATTCACGCATTTAACGTCATTAGTACGCAATGTCGTGTTCCTTAAGTACAAAAAAGTGCGCGCGCAATCTCCAGTCACAGTGCGAGCACCGACACATCTAATAAAGGCACTGGCAGTCTTTGAAATCAAACTGCTTTTAACGTGGCGGACTTGTTAGGTTTAGCAGTTCCATAACCATTCATAAACTCGCTCACAACCTACAATTTGATTGCAAATGAAGCTTGCTTTATTTATTAGACCTGTCACGCAAACGCTTATCAATAATGAGCACCGAAGGGTTCTGCAACGTAGCCCGCAATTCTTTTTCTGTGTTTTTAGGGGGGGGGGGGGGCTGGGAAGGGGGGAGGTCTTCGATCCTTTACTTTATGTATGTCAGTGCGTTCGTATGTGTGCGCGTATACTAGATACATTTAGCAAAGTAAATAATTAGGGGTTGGAGGGGGTTTGAGACACCCCCCAACTAAACCCTCACAGACAAACCTTCCAGTGGCTTCGCCAATGTGAGGGTTGATATGGGGCCGTATTCTCAAGCCATCGCAAAAGGTGACAATCGCAGAAGTATCGCCTCTGGTGCCCCCTGATTGGCTATTGAGCCAAAGCGAAAATGTGAGGGCGCCATCTAGTATTTTCGTCGACGTGACGATGCGCTACGGCGCTCCTTACATGCCTGGAATAAACGAACACACTTTATCACTGTCGGTTGGTGGTGAAGTCTAGCATTTTAGTGACATAGACGGTAGCTTCTAGTAGTATTGAATCCTCGGTGGATGTGCGCAGCATTTTTAACAGTGAAGCTATCAGTGAACATTACCACGGGGTGTTTTCAGCACTCGCTCTTTGCCAGGGCGTGTTTTACGTGGTTTGAACGCTCCAGGAACATGAACGGTGCGTTGCTCGCGTGGTTTATCACGCGCCGGCAACATGTTGAAACGTTGAGACGATGTCACTGCGGCGGCACACTACAACCAGAGAACATCTACAACTGCTACCGCTGAACTCTCTCAGTACGCCGTGTTAAACCCTCAACGAAAATACATTTCACACAAAGTTACATTCTTTAAATATTATACTGTGCATTAAGTAATTGCACGAAAAAACGTTGAAAGCACTTTCAACACGTCATATATTTCAAGTAGGCCCAGCCAAGCCTCGCCACTGCGTAGAAGCCAGCGTACTCGAAACGCCGCACTTGGGTCGCTGTGCGTTCGTACGGTACGTTCACGCCTGTGTTGTGATTGCAGAGACATTCGTAACACTAATGGCCAGTGCAACAGTGACGTCACAGGCAAGAGTTTTTTTTTTTCAGTTATTGAACGATTGTACGTCAGCAAACGCGATACTATCGCCTTGAGAAGAAGGCTTGTTCCGAAGGCCTTCCCCCAAGGGCATTCATGAGCCGCGGTCCGTACTGCGAAGAACCAGCAACGATAGAAGCAAGGACCACTTTAATTCACGACGCAACAGGACGCTCTCGCAATCTTCATCGCCGACACAGCGAAGCGCAAACGCGTACAAGCAGAGGACCAAAGCCCAGACTCGCGTTCAACAAGGAAACATGCAACGCGGAAAAATAAACGGCTGTATGCAAACAAATTCCCTCGCTTTAAATTCTCACTTATTAAACAAAAATCCGGCGCGGTGGTGTAGCGGTTACGGTGCTCGGCTGCTGACTCGAAGGTCGTGGGTTCGATCCCGGCCTCGGCCGTCGCATTTCGATGGAGGCGAAATAGCAGAGGTCCTTGTTCTCTGTTATATCAGTGCACGTTAAAGAACACCAGACCGTCGAAATTTCCGGAGCCCTCTATTACGGCGTGCCTCATAAACATATCGTGGTTTTGGCCCGTAAAACCCTAGATATATGATTATCAATATTAAACAAGACATGCGGCTTTAAAAGCAAGGTACTTCGCACAAGTCTTCGGAATAAGTTGACTGCGAATTTTCTTATAGTATATAAAAACCCTATAATATCAAGCCTTTCTGAATAAAAAGACAAAGTTGAACCGATTAAATTTTATGGAAACCACATTGAGCTGGTTGCGCATATAAGATATGAATGACTACGAATCTATATAGCAGGTGTCGTTCCTTGCCCTCCTTTACCAGCTTGGGCGGAGTGTGGAGGGAAAGGAGGTTAAGTGGCCCTTTACTCGATCCTTCCAGCGCCTCCAAGTAAGTACGCCTGCGTAAACTGTGTAAGCTCAAATTTCCATTGAAAAAATGTAGGTGATTATAACGTTAAACTACCCCGCATTGTTTCCTTCTGTCCGTATGCAGCGTTAGCTGTTAATGATTGGTCGAAACTTTCTGGGTCATGCTCCCAGCCCCTGCTCGTGACACAACGCAACAAATGACGCGTAATGACCACTTGCGTGCGACTACGTCAAAAACAAACAAAAAACAAAACAACGATAAACCATTCCGAAAATGGCATATTGTTCGTCACTTGTTCTTCCCTACTCGTGAAAATTTCTCCGCGTGCCATGAAATCGCCTCCTTCAAGAATCAAGAAAGTTTGTTTCCAACATCACAGTTCAGGGTTACCAAAGGCGAAAAGCGGCGAAATGCAGATTCAAGGTGCCTGGGGGCCCATACACAAGCCAGCGTACACACACACATCTAGGCAGCATAAGCGAGCACAAAGAACAAAGGATATTTGAACTAATAAAGAAACAAAATAAGGGCGTAGAGTGTCGGTAAACATATGACATACATATATGCACTGTATACACGCGCAAAGATAAACGGAAAGAGAAGTATACTAAAACGTAATGACGTCGGGTCATGATATGTACACTTAAACATGCTGGCTTTAAATAGGTATATATCGATATATTGTTACAGCACAAATATTAAAAAAAATATTACATTGCACAATGAAAGAAGTGTGTAATGGTAAGAACAGATAGCACTGTTTAGAACAGTTCAGACATAAAATATTCGTGCAACTCTTTCTTACCATCATTGTTAAAATTAATACCCTGCTTCTGATATTTGTTTAAAAGATGCGGTGCATTGAAAGCCAGTGTTTTCCATAATTTGTGCGCCATCGCGCTACTGACCATTTCTCGTGACTTGTGGTCCTAGTATCACCTATTTGTTTTTGTAACTTGCAGTTAGTACCTAAAGAGTTCTTAGTACTTTATTGTGACGTCACAAGCCCGCGAAAACTCGTGGCGTTAAAAGGAAGTGTGCACGATAAATAGTGCATCACTATGCTTAACAATAACTCTAACTTTTTTGGAATAACCAGACAGTGTCTCATTATGAACGTAATTCAAGAAGTCTGCCCGCCAATTACATTGGCAACAGCTACTGGCGAGACGGATTCATATGCATATATAATAGATACTTTTAGACGTAGTATAACGATGTTCAGCTGTTTTTGCGCGTCTACAACTCTCTGTGAGCTCATCCTTGCAGAGAGAAAGGTAGAAAGAGGGGAAGGAGAAGTTGAGGAAATAAACATAATTAGGAACAGACAAAATCTTTTGCAGGTGGGCAGTCTTCTTAGTCCAGAAAACCGTGGACACTAATTATCTCCCTTGTAAGGTCGATAAAGTCATCGGGCAAACTTGAAAGCTGGGCATCTCAATGCGCTCGAGTTCACTGCCTTATTCATCGCCTTGTTACAAGCCGCCACGATCGCTACAGGCTAGCTTATGATAAGCAAGGTGAAGCAGGTTAATAGGAGACTAAAGCGGGAACCTTTTTTAGCTCTCCTGGCCCAACTAAAATACGCGAGAATTCTGCACACTCATCAACCCACAGAAGCTTGGATATTGCCACACGTGCTCCTACCTTTCTATGTTTTATGTTACCGCCCCCTTACACGTGTTACTGCTCCCTTGTGCAAGCCGCGGCGTCAGAACGTCTGGGAACATTCCAGATTGTAGTAGATTATTTTCTTAAGACTGCGCACATGACGCGAATAGTCAAGATTATTCCAGCGCTTGCGCGACCACCACTGATAAGGCTGGAAAGTTCGATGCGTGATGTATAAAAGACGGCGCGTCCCAGCGACGATCAATTTTATCGACGGCCTACGCTCTGTTCGCCGCTATCAGTGCACACTGTGTATTGCTGAAGTTTGACTTTGCGTTGCCCGGCCACAAGTTCGCCCAAATGAAGAGTTTAGTCTAACACGCTGACTGCTGCCTTCGTCGACGTCACGACCCCCTGACATCTGGTGTAGGTGCTGTTCGTTCATGCTCCGTCGCCCCTGTCAAGCCGTGAACGCAGCCCACGTCGCGAAGACACCGACACAATCAGCGACAGTCGGGCCAAACGGAGACTGAAAGGACTACCCCCCCAATACGGACTCCTACCGGACAAGCCAAACGCCACGGCACGATGACGGCCGCCGCGTCCCCTGCAGCGATAGTGATGTAGCCACCCAAGGAGCCGCCGACATTCCGTGGTTCACCATGTGAAGACCCGAAACACTTAACAACTAGAACTACGAGGATAAGCTTGGCCACGTGTACTTCTACCTGGAAGAACCAGCAAGGACATGGCCCGAGAACCGGGAGTCCACACTTCGAACCTGGGACCTATTTCGCAGGGCTTTCTTGGCGACGTTCGCAAGCGTTTATCGAAAAGAAACAGCTGCGGCCTTACTGGAGACACGGGTGCAACTCCGGAACGAGACCGTGGCCATCTTCGCAGAAGAGATGATCAGGCTGTTCCGCCACGCAGACCATACCAAGCCGGAAAAGAAGAAAGTTCACCTTCTCATGCGAGGAGTTAAGCAGGAGCTCTTCGCTAGGCTCATGCGGAACCCACCCAAGACCGTCCAGGAATTCCTGTCGGAGGCAACGACGATCGAGTAGAATCTGGAAATACGCACCGCACAGTACAATCGACGCTTAATCCAAGACAGCGCTGCTCTTAACGCCCTCGGCTCCGACAATTTGCGCGAACTAATCCGATCAATCACGCGAGAACAGTTGCGAAAGCTTGCAACTTTTCCGCAGCCTGAAGTGACTTCGCTCGCTGACGTTGTGAGGGAGGAAATTCAACAGTCACTGGGTGTTCCTCAGCAAGCACCGCTGCAGTCACAAGCCTTGAGCTACGCTGCTGCAGCCCGACGCACCGCCCTCCTACACGCCAACATCAAGACGCCGCACAGCCGCAGTACCGTCGCCAGGCGCCGCCACCTTCACCGACGATATACCGCCCGCCTCTTGGTCAACGCTACACACCGAGGAAGACCGACGTTTGGCGAGACCCCGACCACCGCCCACTCTGCTACCATTACGGAGAAGCAGGCCACACCTACCGCCGCTGCCAGTGCCGACAGATAGGACTACGTGGCTTCGCCATCGACGAGCTGCGGCCACAGCAAGGAGAACAACCACGTGACATCGCCGAGTATCTCGCAGGAGCGGATAGGACCCCCCGAAAACCGCCCGATCGCCGTCACCAGGCCGCTAAGTCTCTCTCAAACGACAACCTTACACTGGTCCAACGCGGGGCCGGTCACCTAGCCCGTATCCGGAAAACTAAGGGCAGCAACCGGTCGACGTGCAGTTCCTGTGCGACGAAATGCCGAATATCCTCCGATGCGACGAAATAAGAAAACACCGCAAACCTAACCGTGCCTGACGACGAAACCATGCGGCCTGAAGACGTGACGACGCGACGTAGAAGGAGCGGGACAAGCCGACCTAGCCTTGACCCGACACAACGACTTAACCGCAACGCAAGATGACGGACAGCGACTTCGACGTACTGACGGCCGCAACGTCACCGCTCTCGTCGACACTGGAGCCGACAATTCCGTCGTCAGTGGACCTTTCGCCACAAAGTTGAAGAAAGTTAGGACTGCTTGGCAAGGCCCCGAAATCCGTACCGCTGGAGGCCATCTAATAACGCCGGCTGGAGTTCGCACTGCAGGAGTGACCATCAATATCCGGACTGATCCTACGAGCTTTGTAATCTTACAACAATGCTCCAGGGATGTGATACTTGGGATGTAGTTCCTAAGCCACCACGGCGCCGTCATCGATCTGAGGTCTGAGTTAATGACACCAACCTCAAAAACAGCGATGGCACCACACATGACGACAGGGAACCACGCATTAAATGGGATAGAAGAGCACGTCGTGGTTCCGCCTCTCTCAAGCGTCATCATTTCCGTCGGCATCGAAGAACCCGTAGACCTTGAAGGCGTCATCGAGGGCGATCAGCACCTGCTTAACCGTCAGATTTGCGTCGCAAGAGGCATAGCCGAGCTCTGTGATGACAAAGCAACGGTAGTGCTGACAGACTTCAGCCACGAATATAGGCACCTCAACATTGGTACGACGGTCGCCTACATCCCCGAATTCGTGGACACTAGCCATGCTTTCGCCCTCTTCGATGCTGCCGAACCTGGTTGGACGGATCGAGGTCCCAACGCGATTTCGACATCAACCCAACCTCCCGAAGCACAAGCAAGACCAGCTCAAAGCCCTGCTCCTGCAATTCAAGGACTGCTTCTCGTCGTCGTCAAGAATTCGAGAGACCCCAATAGCGAAACGTCGCATCATAACAGAAGAAAGTCCCGACCAATCCGTCAGAGCCCGTACCAAGTTTCCACGCGAGAACGAGAGGCCGTTAAGAAAGAGGTCGACGAAATGCTGCGCGACGGCATCATCCAGCCGTCCAAGAGTCCGCGGGTGTCACCTGTGGTGCTAGTGCTGAAGAAGGATAGAACCCTAGAATTCTGCGTCGACTATCGTCGCCTGAACAAAGTCACGAAGAAGGACGTGTAGCCTTTCCCACGAATAGACGATACCCTAGATCGACTCCACAACGCGAAGTCCTTTTCGTCGATGGACCTGAAGACCGGCTCTGTCAAATCGAAGACGACGAGGGAGACTGAGAAAAGACTGCCTTTATAACACCAGACGGACTCCTCGACTTCAAGGTTATGCCCTATGGTCCTTGCTTGGAACCTTCAACTTTTCAACGCGTTAGAGATAAAGTACTAGCCGACTTGAAGTGGCAGACGTGCCTCGTGTACTTGGACGACGTCGTTCTGTTTGCATCAAACTTCGACGAGCACCTTCGACGGCTTGAAGCTTTACTTCAAGCAATCAAGACCTCCGGACTCACGTTGAAGGCTGAAAAGTGCCGCTTTGCCTACGAGGAGCTCTTGTTTTGGGTCACGTGATCAGCAAAAATGGCGTTCGCCCAAACCCACGGAGAACAGTTGCCGTCGCTGCCTTCCCGCCGCCCACCGACAAGAAGGCCGTACGCCGATTTCTCGGCTTGCGCGCCTACTGATTCGTCAAGGAATTTTCACGAATCGCCGAGCCGCTAACTCACCTCACGAAGACCGACGTGCCATTCAAGTGGGAAACGGCGGAAATCAAAGCGTTTCAAGAATTGAAACGACACCTTCAGATGCCTCCGATACTAGCACATTTCGACGAATACGCCGACACGGAAATCCACACCGACGCAAGCAGCGTAGGACTCCGCGCCATCCTTGTGCAGAAGGCTGATGGGCTGGAAAGGGTCATCAGTAATGCTAGCCGGTCGCTATCAAATGCAGAAACCAACAATTCCACAAGAGAAAAGGAGCGCCTGGCCATCACATGGGCTACAACCAAGTGTCGTCCCTACCTCTACGGCACGCCATTCAAAGTTGGGAGCGACCACCATGCCTTGTGTTGGCTAGCTAACTTCAAGATTTCAAAATTTTAACATTACCGTCGTTTAAAACTCCGGAAGAAAACACTCCGACGCCGACCGCCTGTCTCGTGCCCCCGTCGATTCACCACCGCAGGAAGACCAGTATGATGACTGTTTGTTGGGAATCATAAGTGACCGATAACTACGCCGAACGACACAAAGCCGATCCGGAATTCAGGGGCTTTGTGGAATAACTCCAAGGCAGGACCGCCGTTATTCCGAAGATATTCAAGCGAGGACTGCCGTCATTTTTCTTGTGAAACAGCATTCTCTTAAAGAAGAACTTCTCACCCTTTCGAGCCAACTACCTTCTCTTGGTACCTTCATTACTGAGACGAGAAGTCCTCGAGGCCCTACACGACGACCCGGCGGCGGGACATCTTGGTGTTTCCAGCACGCTCGCAATAATACAGGAAAAGTATTACTGGCCGCGCCTTGCCGCCGATGTCGCTCTCTTACTGAGTACATGGCGCGATTGTAAGCGACGCAGGACACCGCTTACGAGAGCTGGAGGCTTTCTTCAGCCGATCGAACCACATTGCCGACCATTCCAGGAAATCCGTATGGACCTATTGAGGCCATTCCCTACGTCGACTTGCGGGAATAAATGGACCGTCGTAGCTACCGACTACCTCACCCGTTACGCTGAAACAAGGGCCTTACCTGGAGGCAGTGCCGCCGAGGTAGCTAAGCTCTTCGTTGAAGACATCATCCTGCGTCATGGCGCCCCAAAGGTCCTCATCACCGACAGGGGTGCGGCCTTTATTGCGGAGCTAACTAGTCGATCTTGAGATACAGCCAGACAAGCCACCGCCGCACCACCGTTTACCACGCACAGACCAATGGTCTCCCCGAGCGTCTAAACAAGTCCTACGCCGACATGCTGGCCATGTACGTCCACGTCGAGCACAAGACACGGGATGCCATCTTTCCGTACGTGACCTTCGCATACAAAACGGCCGTACAAGAAACGACGCAGATGACGACATACAAGTTGGTATACGGAAGGAGCCTATCAACGGCGCTCGACGCAACGCTGCCAGCTGCCACTGATGAAGATAACCTTCCTATACTGGGTTAAGACAGATACACTAAACACGAAAAAAAGGACGACACTAGCGCTGAACTTCAACTCATCTTTATTGAGCGCCACAGTTGCTTAAATAGTTAAAATAATTGTGCTCACAGAGCCCAATTATCACTGCTCCAAGAGAGATGCAGGCCACCTTGCCATACACTGCAGGGACGGCGGCTGCGCACCCATGTTGGGCAACACGAGAGTGGTGTGTACAAAAAAAGGCAAAATTGCACGTGAAATTTTAGAGCGGCAGAAATTTTGGAAAGGAGGGAAGACTGCATTAGCTGCCCATCGGTTGCTCTATCTTCAAAAGAGCGGAAATTTTTAGGTATTAACACATGATGTGGTTTGGTTTTTGGTGTTGCTTTTTCGGGTTTTTCATCTTGTATCCTTTCGCTTTTGCTTTGTGATTTGATTGCGTCTTCTGGGTTTTGTTGCTCTTGGGATTGCCTTTTGAACTTGCTCTGCCAATGCTACACGCATGCCCAACAAGATGCTATTTAAGCAACTGTGGTGGCCAATAAAGATCAGTTGAAGTTCAGCGCTAGTATCGTCCTTTTTTCGTGTTTTGTGCATCTATCTTAAAGGGACACTAAAAGCAAAACGATTTTTCTCCGCATTAGTAGTCTTCTACGATACCAAAAACACCACGCTTGCTGCGAGAAGACGCTTAATAAGCGAGAAAACGCGCAAAACGAAAATACAGGTGGCGACGCCACCTTGGAATTCCCGCACCATTTGCCGTGACGTCATATATTTTTGACGGCGCCTGCTTAGGCCTACGTAGTCCCTAATCGGTTAAATCGAAGTACATTGTTCTCTGAGGGGGCCAGAGACTTGACATAACGAATTTGTGGAAATTTCGTCGAGCCAGTGGTGCCAAATTACGTTAAATGCTCTTTGAAACCTTTAACGTCACGAATTACAAAGTTCGGCGCGAAATTTAAAAATGAAACTTTGAACTTGGTTTTCTTCTCTAATAATAAACCTATGGTGGTGAAATAAACTACACAAGAGTTCTCCGAGCACACTTTGTCAATCTAAACCAATTCATTGTTTCTCTTTAGTGTCCCTTTAACCCGGTGTGCGCTGCCGTTTATCGTGAATATGACCAACCAACTAGCCCACAAGTACATTTTAAGAAAGATAATCTCAACGTCGCCGCTTATTTGCAACACGCCGAAGAAGCTTGACAGCTCGCCCGCCTGGGCATCAAGAACCAGCAGAGGGTCGACAGCCGTCACTGGAATCTTCTGCGACGCCACATGGAATACCAACCCGGTGACCGTGTGTGGGTCTGGACGCCGACACGTCGACGAGGACTTAGCGAGAAGCTTCTTCGACGATGCTTCAGGCCATACAGGATGATCCGACATCTCGGCGCCCTAGACTACGAGGTTATCCCAGACGGCATTGCGACCACTCAACGGCGCTGCACAAGACCTGAACTCGTCCATGTCGTGCGCCTTAAGCCGTTTTTGCACGTTAGCGAACCTGCGCACTGTAGTTTTAGGAGCTTACTCCTCATACTCGGGGCTTGCCCATCGCCGTAGTAGCCGCTGTTTCTCATTGCTCGCGCTAGCTTCGCTCAGCACACGCTCGCGCGAAAGAGAAGTCTTCTTCCTCTTGTTCTTCGGGCGCCTTGATGATGATATAACGCAGGCCAAACCACAAATAGCATAGCCAAATGTAGCGTGCGGCGCTCGCTCCACTCCGGCGCGTGCTCTAGTTTGAAAGGAGACCGCTAGAGAACCACAACTGCGCGCTTCCTCTCTCTTTCGACAGTCGTCAGTCAGTGCGCTTCGATACTATTAACATGAACGAAGACAAGGCGGCGGAGCGGAGGGCTCGCAAGGCAGCAGCAGCGCGGGCTCCTGCCAAGACCCTGTGGTGAGAGCTCGCAAGGCCGCAGAGAGACGTCAGCGTTGTGCGGACCCCGAGATACAAGCCCACGAAGCCGAAGCAGTGCGGAAGCGGCGGTAAGTGAACCTCGAAGAAGTACGTGCGCGGGATGCAGCGGCCAAGCGCCGAAAGCGGTCGCTACCTGAGGTTGGTGACGCCGACGCGCGCTTCAAGCGCAATTTTCTCAACCACACGTTCGGCCACAGCTGCAAGGTCTGTGACCACTTGTGGTTCGACAACAACCTGACCACAATCGCTAGTGTAACAACGTGTCACGCCTTTATATGACAGTAGAGGAATTGTACGCGGCATTCACGGTTTACACGATGCATTTTCAGAGGGGGGCGGAGTCGCACGCGTTGCTTTCCTACTGTGTTTTATGTTCCAGCCCCCTTATACGTGTTACTGCTGCCTTGCGCAAGCCACGCCAGAACGTCTGGGAACATTCCAGATTATCGTAGATCATTTTGTTAGGATTGCGCACATGTCGCGAATAGTCAATATTATTCCAGAGCTTACCAGTGCTTGCACGACCACCACTTCAATAGCCCCAGTTTCGACAACGTGAAGGAAGTGTTGTCTTTGTGCAGTATCACAACGCTGCCTTCGTAGCTGGGTGATGAAACTTGTCGCGGGCGATAGTGCGCTGATCGATGCTGTACTAAATATGTGCCCTTCATTCTACGCTGAAGTGGCATGCTGATACGCTTCCAGTACTGAGCACATCGTTGTAGCGGGAGTCGATGTCTGTGCTGCAGTACCTGGCTCCGCCATGCCGATGGCTCCTTTTCCGAGCAGAAATTGCGCCGGAGTTAAAGGCACGAATCCATAGAGGTTGTCCTCCAGGTGCGCCGAGGGGTCTGCTGGTAATGACGGCTTCACGCTCGGACAAACTTGTCATGAGAGCCTCTGCATGAAGGCTGCCATGCTATACGTTCCGCTTAAAAGCGTCGTCAGTGGATCGAAGAAAAGGCACATGCACCCGCCCCTCTAGGAGCTCGTTCAGCAATAAATGTCCACTGTATGTGCGTGGTAGTTGCATACCCCTGTAAAGTAGAAACTCGCGGTTTGAAGCTCGGTGCGCAAGAACGAAAGGTCTGGACGTTGTCCGAGTACAGCATTGCTGGAACGCCATGCCGCGCGACAAAGACAAGCAGCGTGGCCTCCGCTGTCATATCCGATGTAAGTTCGGGGTGGAAAGCGCAATGTCACCGCGCATGAATACATAGGTATGTAGGCCTAAAGGCTCCCTTCGTTGAAGGGGAGCCTGCCTAGAGCGGCGACTTATACACACACATAAATATACATATATATATATATATATATATATATATATATATATATATATATATATATATATATATATACATATATATATATATATATATATATATATATATATATATATATATATATATATATATATATATATATATATTGTAGTGAACCAGACACCAGACAGACAACACCCGTTTTTCCGGCAAGCTGTCCTAATCTGCCTCCTCTTTGTCTACTTCCATCAGCTCCCCGCGCGCCCGAAGCCCGGTGTCTTTCTTCGTCATCACACTCGGCCATGGCAGCGAGCGCCGGAGCTGCCGACACTATTTCGGGTGGGCGGTGCTGGCTGCATCGTGGCGGTCGGCCTCGACCACGCTGCAAGACGGTTTGGTGGTCTGCCAGATGTGCCTCTGGTGGGCGACACTGGGTGCTGGTCAAAGTTCTCGGCCACGCTGGCCTCTGGCATGGAAAGCTGCCGATGGCAACTCTGGCGGGCGCCAATGGCTGTGACGTCGGTGTCGTAGGTCTCGCTGACGACTGCCTTGCTGCACGTAGGAGCAATGCAGAGGATACCGTGGACGACGTACAAAAAGGAGTTGGTCGACCGGATCACGATTGGTCACAATGCGCTGGTGTGGTGGTATGCCACGTATTGGCGAAGCGAGAGTGATACTCCGTGCCGGCGCGTAACACGACTTCTGCTTTAGCTGCTCCGCTGCCATCTGTCCAGTGCACCGTGGGTTTTCGAAGGTAGCATGTCTTGAGTAAATGCCGCGTGAATCCGGGCCGGCGAGGTCATGCAAACATGGGTCAGAACGCGTGTTATAGAACGGATACTAGGGCTGTATGGGCAGATGTCGGCTATCAGTGACTTCAGCCTTGCTCGTCACCATGGTTGCGTTGACTTCACTCAGCACCCTTATGAAGTCCGAAGCGATGTCGTCGGGATGAGGCGCAGGTGGTATGGGAATAATGCTTTCTGGGGTTCGTTACTTCACTCAGCAGAGAATGTCCACCACCTTGTGTGTCCATGCCTGCGCTGAAAACTGACGATGTGGCACCAACGGCTCACAAACGTCTCTTTCCGGATAAGCGTAGATAAGGCAGCGTCTTGGTATGGCGCATCAAGTGCGAGCAAAGCCGTGGCTTCTGCGTGCTGAAAAAAATCACAGTTTCGCCGCAAGGGCGAAGCAATGAATGCGATAGCAAGAAACTAATGCTATACGAAGTGAGGCTCGCCAATGGATACTCTCAGTTTGAACAGCGCTCCTGTTGCAAAGGCGGCCGAAGCAGCGAAGGAAACTAGCGTGCTTCAAGTGTCGAGCTGTGACAGTTGATAGTTCGCGCTCATCTTCTGTTTGTTCGTTTAGCGGCGTCTCTTGAGCTCGGGTGACTTTCGTACGCTCCGTAACATGAGCGCTGACATCACGGTGAAAACTTGAAACATCCCTCTTGCCCTCACCACGAGAAAACCGCGCGAGCAGACAGCGGAAGGCCAAGGTTCTCCCTGCGCAAATCTAAGAAGCGAGCGAGCTCGCCGACGACTTTTAAATGCGCCCGTCGCGCTCCTAGCGCCATCTCGCTGGTAATGAAGAAACGCTTATAAGCGCCGGCCGTCTCTGAGTCCGTCCAGCGGTAAAGGGTGTGTATATAACGCTCGCCGTTAGCTACGTGGAGGACCTACGTTTCGTGGCGTAGTGGTTAGCGCCACTCGCTGCGGAGCAAGGGGTCCCTGGTTGGATTCCGCGCTTCGAAAGCATTTTTCTGAATTATTTTTCTTTAGGGCTTTATATATATATATATATATATATATATATATATATATATATATATATATATATATATATATACTTATACATATACGGTGCATGACGGCGACGGCGACGGCAATATCCAGCCGCTGACTGTCCATATAATTGCTATCGCAATAATAAAACTTAACTTAGGATTGGCGAGTGGGACAGATAAAAAGTGTCAGCCTCGGACAGTGGTGTAGCGTTCATCTGGTTATTAGAATTCGTTGGTTGATTCCCGGAACGATGGTGGGAGAGGAACAGGTTGCTTCATGTCTCCAAGTGAAGATGTCCTCGAGGGCAGCGTCACACAGTCCGGTAGACGTAAGGAGATCTCGGCTGGTAGAAACTGTGTCGTGTCCGACGTGTATTCAGACGACGATGCTTGAAGTTGTGAGCAGAACCTCAGTCCGGTGATTATACTGGCGTGAGCTGCGGAGCTGGTGAGTGTCAGTGCGCAGTTTCAGCCTCGAGGAGGTGGCCTTCTCGAGCTTCGTCCTCGGTAAAACACGTGTCAGATTTGCTGGTGGCGGCATAGCGAATCCGGCCGAAAGCAGCAATCAGAGCTGCACAGCATTCCCTCCATGATTGTGGCTTGGTGCCGTCGTAGTTGTACCATGCCTTGGCTGCATCTCGGATATGGTATATGGCAACGAGCTTTTTATGATCGTCAGGCCAGGCATGACGAGAGCCGACCGCATTGACGGTGTCTACGCAGGCGTCAGCATCGTCTTGGAATCCGCTGAACTCTGGTAGTTCCCAAACAGCCGGCGATGTCAAGGTGTAGAATAGCTGCCAGTTGGGCGTGTTGGTATACATTCACGATGGTGAGCGCTGCGTCCTGTGTTCTTCGTAAGACTCCGTTTCTTTTAGCGCTTCACTATCATGGATGTCAAGGTGGCAGGACGGAACCCGGAGCTCAACGATGTCAAGCAGTCGAGCTGGTGCGTCAGTTGGGAGATCGCCCCCGTAAGCTCCTCTACGCTGAAGGGTGAGAAGCCCGAATAGTCAGGGTTCACGTCCGAGGAATATGTAGCGGTCGCCGCACGCATGGCGGCGGGATTCCCGAGCAAGGAGGAAGCCTGGACGGCGTCCTTTGGAAGCTGGGATGTTGGCAGAGTACTGGTAACGAGATGTAGGCCAAGGGAAGCGTGAACGGCATTCTCGATGGACAGGAGCCCGTACGCACTCCTGCCGTGAGGTGGTAGCATGATGTACGTCAGGTCGTGCCCTCGAACCACAGAGGAGGCATGGACGCCGTCCACTGGTGGTGTGATGGGCAGCTGAAGTGGCGGTCGGGTTGATGGCTCCATCGCAAGGAAGCGTGGATGGCGTGGAGCCGGAGGGATTGGAATAGCCGAGACCGACAACGGCCTGCAGCTACAACCTCAAATTAAGGTTCCCCAGCGATTTGTGGCTGCACCATTGTAGTGAACCAGACAGAGACAACACCCGTTTCTCGGGCAAGCTGTTCTAATCTGTCTCTTTGTCTACTTCGATCAGCTCCCCGCGCTCCCGAAGCCCCGGTGTCTTTCTTCGTCATCACAATATATCTTTGGTAGAAGCCGACGAAGAAGAAGTGCGCGCGGATAGAATAAAAGTATGGCGTATGAGCCACGGCACGTCTCTCATTCATAGCGTCACATATATATGGGCAAGAGGTTCCCAATTTCCGGCGGCTTGCCCGGCTTTGGGATCAGGATGGTCTTGGCCGCCTTCCATTGCCGGGGGAGAGTCCCAGCCCGCCAGCACCGGTTGTAGCAGTCCGTCTCTCGATCGCCGTCTCGCCGAGATTCCTCAGCATCTTGTTCGTCACTCGATCTGGGCCTGCCGCCGATCTGGTGTTAAGGTCGTGCACGGCTGCTCTGACCTTTCATAGCTCAATGTCCCTGTCCAGGCTTGAGTTGGCCGCACCCTGGTAGTCCGAGTCATGCACCTCAGGGGTGGCCGGCCCGGCAGGTACTTGGCGTCCAGACGCCTTCGCAGTTCGTGCTCCCCGCATTCCGTGACCGCTGCGTGCAGGATCCTGGTTAACCGGTCTCACTGGTGCGACTTGGTCCTGGTTTCGTCCAGGAGGTGCCGCAGCAGAGTCCACGTCTTGCCGCAGTGCATCTGCCCGTCCGCCGCGCTGCAGATCTTGTGCCATCGCTGGGCGCACAGCGTTTTGCAGTGGCCCTCGGTTACTCGCTTCAGCTCCGCTATCTTCTTGCGGAGCTTTCTGTTGGTACGTTGCGCTTTCTACCTCGTCAGGAGGGCCTCCTTGGTCTGAGGTGCGGTAACCGGCGAGGCAAAGGCAGCGGCGAGCGTGCAGGCACGGGTGGCGCATCGGGCCGAGGAGGTAGCCATCGCCCTGGCCCTCGCCGACCCCGGATGCATTACCGTGCTGAGTGATTCCAGGACCGCGGTGCGGAACTACGCCAGAGGCAGAGTATGTGTGGCAGCAGTGCGGATGCTGCGCGCGGTTAACCTAGCGGAAAGAACGGTGACAATCAAGTGGTTCCCGGCCCACATGGGTAGGGACGTGTCGTCCTGCGGCGACGCGAACCGCAATGAGGCGGCCAACGAGACGGCTCGAGGTTTCACATACCGCGCCGCCCAACCGGAGGAGTGGTCGTGCGAGGCGAAAAGGATGACAGAATACAGTGAAGTGCTGAAATGGTACAGACTAGGGCGCAGGACTACGCCCCCGCCTCACCCGGGCCACACCAGAAATGAGGCAGTGACGTTCCGGCAACTGCAGACTGTGTCGCTACCCACGCCGGTGCTCATGAGGCACGTGTGTTCCAGCCTATATGCAAGTGACTTGTGTGACGTGTGTGGATCGGAAAGAGCTATTGTGGCCCACATTTTGTGGGATTGTGAACAGAATTCGAGGGAGGCAAAGACAGTGACGACGATCCCACCGTGGCTTGCGGCTGCCGCGGGAAGCGACCAACGGGAAGAACAGATACGGGCCGTCCAGTGGATTTCTGTTGCCCTCGAAAAGCAGCGCCCGAGTGAAAGCGCCATGTGCTCGCTGCCACCCCAGCACAGGGGCAGGCGCGGGTGCCAAAAGAAGGCGGGAGTAGAGAGGGCTGCTCGCCGAGTAGAGGACGTCACGCCGAGGTGATGTGTGGCCGCATCGCGATGATCCTCCCCTCGCGGGGCTAGGATAGTCGTCAGCCGCATAAACAAAGTCTTTTAACTCACTAACTAACCAAATATATATATATATATATATATATATATATGTGTGTGTGTGTGTGTGTGTAAAGGAAAGAACTGTTAATTTCAAGGGCTCGTTTTCTTTGTTATACACAATATTACTGAGAACTAACAGACAATAACGCCAAGGAAAGGTTTGTGGTGTCCTGACTTCTTTCTTGTGTCCTTGTTTGCACGCCCTGTCTTTTTAGAATGAAGGAAAGTATAGGGGATGTTTTTAGTAATAAAGGTAAGGTAATTGTGAAGAAAGAAAAGTGGACGAAAAGATAGCTTGCCGCGGGCAGGGACCGAACCTGCGACCTTCGAATAACGCGTCCGACGCTCTCCCAACTCAGCTACCGCGGCGGCCATCCCCCGTCCACTTTATAGGGTATATGTGTGCATTTAAACGTGGGAGCGTCAGTCAGCGCCGCCAGTAGCCATGACGGCGAGTGTGGAACACTTTTTCTGCCTTGTTGGCGTCACGTAGCACGTTGACTTATTACGAGCTGGCAGCTGACCAATAATCCCTCGCATACTACCTGAAAGCATCAAGTCTGCCAGAACGAGACCCTCGCTATGAATGAAGGAAAGAAGTGTTAATTTCAAGGGCTCGTTTTCTTTGTTATACACAATATTAATGAGAACTAACAGACAATAACGCCAAGGAAAGTATAGGGGATGTTTTTAGTAATAAATATAAGGTAATTGTGAAGAAAGAAAAGTGGACGAAAAGATAGCTTGCCGCGAGCAGGGACCGAACCTGCGACCTTCGAATAACGCGTCCGATGCTCTACCAACTGAGCTACCGCGGCGGCCATCCCCCCGTCCACTTTATAGGCTATATGTGTGCATTTAAACGTGGGAGCGTCAGTCAGCGCCGCCAGTAGCCATGCCGGCGAGTGTGGAACACTTTTTCTGCCTTGTTGGCGTCACGTAGCACGTGAACTTATTACGAGCGGGCAGCTGACCAATAATCCCTCGCATACTACCTGAAAGCATCAAGCCTGCCAGAACGAGACCCTCGCTATGAATGAAGGAAAGAAGTGTTAATTTCAAGGGCTCGTTTTCTTTGTTATACACAATATTAATGAGAACTAACAGACAATAACGCCAAGGAAAGTATAGGGGATGTTTTTAGTAATAAATGTAAGGTAATTGTGAAGAAAGAAAAGTAGACGAAAAGATAGCTTGCCGCGGGCAGGGACCGAACCTGCGACCTTCGAATAACGCGTCCGATGCTCTACCAACTGAGCTACCGCGGCGGCCATCCCCCCGTCCACTTTATAGGCTATATGTGTGCATTTAAACGTGGGAGCGTCAGTCAGCGCCGCCAGTAGCCATGCCGGCGAGTGTGGAACACTTTTTCTGCCTTGTTGGCGTCACGTAGCACGTGAACTTATTACGAGCTGGCAGCTGACCAATAATCCCTCGCATACTACCTGAAAGCATCAAGTCTGCCAGAACGAGACCCTCGCTATGAATGAAGGAAAGAAGTGTTAATTTCAAGGGCTCGTTTTCTTTGTTATATATGTGTATATATATATGTGTATATATATATATATATATATATATATATATATATATATATATATATATATATATGTATATATATATATATATATATATATATATATATATATATACCGGGTGTCCCAGCTATCTTTAGCCAAGGGTTAAAAAGTACAATATTAGAGGCAGGCGAGTGAAGCCACTTGCAAATTACTGACAGTCACCTTGCACATTACAGACAATTTTTCGTTTGGTAATTAACTAATTTGTTAATTAGGATTATTCAATTAAGTTGCTAAATATTGACTTAGGCAAGAAATGCGGCTTGCAAAGTTCGAGAGCGTCTTCAGAAACCCCAATTCTATTATTTGCGATAAAGAAAGACTCACGCATACCATTTTTTCCAAGCTGCAAAGAAAGCCCGCGAAATACAAAAAGAACCGCGTGACTGGCGCATTCGCCCGCCGCGAGAATGCTGCCCTCAGCCGTGGTTTGAGCGAACGAAATCAGCTGCGGCCGCGACTCGGCGGCTCCGTCGCAGCGGTAGGCCGATAAGTCGACGGTGGGTTTTTTTTGGCCCACGTCAGCCAGTTGGCGCGCGTGACGGTGCAAGTTGTAGCGAGCGCGGGCCAAGAAACCACCGTCAACTTATCAGCCTACCGCTGCAACGGAGCCGCCGAGTCGCGGCCGCAGCTGATTTCCGTTCTCTCAAACCACGGCTGAGGGCAGCATTCTCGCGGCGGGCGAATGCGCCAGTCACGCGGTTCTTTTTGTATTTCGCGGGCTTTCTTTGCAGCTTGGAAAAAATGGTATACGTGAGACTTTCTTTATCGCAAATAATGCCATTGGGGTTTCTGAAGACGCTCTCGAAATTTGCAAGCCGTGTTTCTTGCCTACAGTCAATATTTAGCAACTTAATTAAATAATCCTAATTAACAAATTAGTTAATTACCAAACGAAAAATTGTCTGTAATGTGCAAGGTGACTGTCAGTAATTTGCAAGCTGTTTCACTCGCCTGCCTGTAATATTGCATTTTTTAACCCTTGGCTAAAGATAGCTGGGACACCCAGTATATATATGTATATATATGTATGTACATATATATATATATATATATATATATATATATATATATATATATATATATATATATATATATATATATATATATATATATATATATATATATATATATATAATATAGTAGCAATTCTCGTAGGCCACAGATGTGTTCGCAACGGCCACAGTGTAGTGAAGCCAACTGTATCTAGAACTGAACAAATGGTTGTGAAGGTTACACAAATAAATTTGCTATTCTAAGCGTATTTTTGGCATTTACTCAATATGCTGCTGAAATAGAGCACTAAGAAATTCACATTTTGGATACGATTTTTTAAAAGCAACTGCGGATGTAAACGATAAAATATATGAGAGCTGAAAGCAGATGACTCTATCTGCAACGCAGAACATACATTAGTTGACTCACTGCATTGAAAAACCCAGGCACGACAACGCTATGTTTATTTCACACCTACTTGCATAAAGAAGTAGGCGAAATGCATGCGTCTTTGGCATTATACCAGACTCGCCGTGCAAAACTAAAGGAATAGGAATTGACTGGAAACCTACTAAGACCAAGGTGAACCTTCGCTGATTCACGATGAGGCAACTCCACGCTCAGGTGCCTCGTGACAGAGTATGATGTGCCAAGGAGATTATTGGAACAGGGTAGTAACCTGTGGAGTGCTGTATCTCGGAGAATTGCATTCAGTTCTACGACGATATGTGTTTTTTCTGTTTGGTGGCGCCACGTTAAACGAATAATCGCAATTAAATCATTATTCCGAAAATTGCGGAGCTATAATTTGCTGGCACAAATCAATACTGCTAAAATAAAAAAGCACCAGTGCTCACGAAATCGGTGCTGCATAGCTACAGTTGACCTGCCGAGGGGGGCCGGGCGCCTCCTTAAAAAAACTTGCAGTGGCTTAGCTCAGCTATGCCAGGATATACGTAGCGTTAGCAAAGGTTCAGCTGATTATTCTTAGCTTGGCAGATTGTGTAGAATTATTAGCCTTCTGTCTGTTCATTCTTCGTACGCTGAACCGCTAATTGCCAGGCAACTATTTCGGGATCCGATGACATAAGCTTCTCGGCTCCTCCGCGACGTTGAGCAGCATTTGCGCTCTTCTTCTCCATGGCGTTACCCACCTGCAAACGCCAGTCAGAGGCGCTATCAAGCGGCTCCAGCGCAGTGTCAGACGGTGACTCTACAACGAAGGCGAATAGCTGCGCGCGCCGGCGCCAGTGTGTCACTCCTCTCGAATGCGCAGACCAGCAGCGGCGAATCGCGCGCCGCGGTGCCGGAGTCTGCGCGCGCGCCGGCGCCTGTGTGTCTGCTGAGGCTACGACGCCACTCCTCCCGAATGCGCAGACCAGCAGCGGCGAATCGCGCGCGGCGGTGGCGGAGAGCACGTGAAATGCCGGCTCCGGTGAGCCAGCTGTATGACATCACTGATCCTCGGCTCCGGCTAGGCATCATCTCCGGCTAGGCTGTATCACATCACTGAAATCGGCTCCGGCTAGGCAAGTGTAGCTAACGCTATAAAAATGGAGAGGGGGCCGGGCCTCCCTGGGCCCCCCTAGCTTTAAGCCCTGTATGCAGGACTTAGACGTCTGAGTACCCGGATGTGCTTGTATGCAACTGAAAATCTCCTGGGCTCTCTTATTCGCTCTGGTGGTTACGGTGCTACTGGGGCAGACACTGCCGTCCGTCTCTGTTTTCTGCACGGTAAACGATGTGAAATCACAGTCTTTATGGCTTTCGATCCCTTCAATACCAAGAACCTGGCCCGAAGTTCTGACAGCATGAGCTCGATATCACGACAGAGTGCGGGCTCCAGCAGCTTGAACTATTAGCGCTGTGAACTTGTGTTCGGCAGGCAAAAGAATGGGACGCCGAATGTCAGTGCTGACGTTTAGCAGGTCGGCCGCCCACCGACACAGTGGTCGTTCTGCAACCAGCAATGGAGCCAGGCGATGACGTTAACGGCAGCCCTTTTCCTTGCTCGAAAAACCGGATTTCGTCTTTAAAGGACCGGTCTTGCACGACTCGCATCCAGGAACATTGGGCCTCTTGAAGCTCCCAAATTGTGAGAGGTCCACTGCGGAGACGGCTCCTTCTCGACCCGTTGTGAACGAACCACATGTAAAAATCTTTATTTGACTCGGCGATCGGCACTCGGCGACAATGTGTAATGGCGACAGTCAAGGCAGAGCACGGACTCCCAGCTCGAGTGGCGTTGTGTCAGAAAGGGGCCAAAAAGGACGACTTGCTAGAAGGTGACAATAACGACAACCAGCACAGGTTATGATGGTTGATGACGACATCAAATGGGAGAACATTCAAATAAGGCCGGAACTTTCGTAGGGCCCAGATGATCGTCGGGCATTCTTTTTCCGTTATTGTGTAATTGGTCTCGGCTCGAATAATAGTGCGACTTGCATATGCCAGGACATATTCGGGGAACCCTGGTTTGTGCTGCTCAAACACAGCGCCGAGGCCTACCCCGCTGGCGTCCGTGTGTACCTCCGTTGGGGCTGTAGGGTCGTTGAGGCGTAGTATGGGAGGAGACGTGAACAAACTACGGAGCTTTGCGAACGCGTCGTCGCACACGGACGACCACAAATTAAGGGGCCCGCTACTTCCAAGGAGCTTCGTCAGCGGCGATATGATGTTGCCAAAGGTCAGAATGAAGCGTCGAAAGTAAGAACACACTCTATGAACACTGAAAGAATGAGCGCTAAAGATTAAGAGCACAAAAAATAGAAGAGACAATGTACTGGCGCTACTGACAATCCGCTATTAACGCTAATAGCAACAGTCCTTTGTCTGTTCTCCTTCTTGTGCTCGTCAATTTTTAGTGTCTATTCTTTCAGTGTTCATGGATAACCAACTAGCCCAACAGTTTGTTCTGCTAAAGAACACAGTCCTACGAAACTGCATAGTTCTTTGGCGGGCGTAGGTTTGGGAAACTCGGACACGGACCGAAGCTTGCCTGGGTCGGGAAGAATTACATCCTTGGACACGACGTAGCCAAGGATTATCAGCTGCCGTGCTGCAAATCGGCACTTCTTCAGATTCATTCGGAAGCTGGCGTCGCTCAAACGCGCCCAAACATGCCGCAGACGTTGGAGATGCGTGGAGAAGCACGCAGCGAAAACGATGACGTCGTTCAGGCAGCACAAGCCCGTATGCCACATCAAGTTGCGCAGAATGGTATCCATCACGCAATCGAAGGAGCGGGCCCATTACACAGTCCAAACGGCATCACGTTGAGCTAGTGCAAGCCGTCGGACTCGTCGACGGCTGTGCTAGTAGACTAGCACAGCCGTCGACGAGTTTTGAGGCACTGTGGTATCGCCTTTGACGAGGATATTGCTCAAAGCCGAGAGGCGGTTTGCCGGTGTCAGATCTGAGAACAGTGAGAGTTCTATTTCGGCTGATGCGCAATGAATTACGGCGTCGTGGTGGGGGAGAAAATCCCATCCGAGGATGACGTCGTGAGCAACGTTACTAGAACAAACTCAATTTCAAAGCTCCGTATCTCCGCCAGCGGAGGAGGGTGGTCCGAACGGCGGTCGCGAGAACTAGCGGCGCTGCAGTTCCGTCTTGCTCCACTTTCGGCGCGTCGTCTGCTGCCACGGCATAACGCTGCGCTCCGCCGCGCAGTTGCTGGCGGCAACTGCGCGGCAACTTTCTTATTGTACTAGTTAGGTGGATACTTAGGTGGATAGGCATAAGGTCGTCTGTATGCATTGGCCCGCGTGCGTTGTTCATTGATTGGCTAAGAATCGATGTTCGGTCTATATTGCCACGCCCACTTCTTGTTTTATTTTGACGTATTCGGGTTTGACCAGCAAGGACGGTTATCAACGCCCGACGCTGTCCGCGAAGCAGTGTTCGAGAAGCTTCGCGATTGTAGATCATTTTGGTAAGATTGCGCGCTGCAAGCGAATGTTCTAGCTTTGTCGAGAGATAACGCCGCCACCAGCGATATCGCTGGAAAGTTCGATAGCGCCTGTATAAAATCCGACGCGCTTGACCGCTTGTCAGTTGATCGACGGTCGACGCTCTGTTCGCCGCTATCAGTGTATTGCTGTAGTTTGACTTTCAGTTTCTCGGCCACAAGTTCGGCCAAATAAAGAGTTTCATCTCGGACCTACTGACTGCTGCCTTCGTCGACGTCACGACCCTGTGACAATATTTGAGCTGTCTACATTGCGCTTAACTTCCAAGCATAAGAGTTTCTAAGCGAATGAGGGTTTTCAGCGTAATTTTTATAACTACCACCACAATTTTAGCCGCTGCCGTCTTATCTAGAGCAAGAACAACCCAACACGTTTGTAAAAGCCTTCATAGTGTACAAAGAAGCGTACTTAATCGAGATACAAAAACGTTCTAGAAAAACAGTACTCGTGTTTCTACAATTTATTGAAAAAATTTTTTGCGAAAAACGTCGCCAATGCTCTGCAATGTTTACAAGACACGTTTTCGCGACGGTTAAAGGGATACTGACCCAAAATCGGAAAATTTTACGAGAACTCGGTAAATGAAATCTCAGTGTGCGATTACATCGAATAGATGTCGTCTCTGAGCAATTTTTTCAGCGGATAGTTGTATTTTCGGTGTCTCATCTTTCTACGTCGCATCCTTCTACGGTGCCTTACACAATTCAAACAGCTCGACCGTGATGTGAGCACCGAGCAGTTATTCGCGCGTACTCTGTCGCTAGAACAGTCGTCAGTATTCAACTTCAGTTTTTCAACTTCACCGAGCAGATGTTCCATGCCCGCAGCACTTACACTGTACGACAGCCGTTTGCGTTTCGTGCTGTAGCCGTTCACCACGCAGCTAAACTGCTCGCCAACTACAATTATCTTTTGCACAAGTAAGTCTCCGTTCCCAAAGACACGGTACACATAAAAAAGACGAGGACCAGCGCTGGTCCTCGTCTTTTCTATGTGTACCGTGTCAAAATCCACTGCTTTGAAGGCATGGCGACAGCTGACAACTGATCGAATGTCAGTGTGATGCAACTCTCAGTCTCAGTAGCGTATATAGGTAATCGCCTGCCTTTCGTTTTGTTGTTCTATTTCTGGCGGCTCCTCCAAACTGGGCACTGGGCTTTCGCGGGACGCCGCGCGTTTTGTGGAGGATTTGCGCCAAAACCCCGAACATTTTGGCTTTGAAATGTGGGGTGGAAGTGCTGGGAACAAGCGCGGCACGGCACCGTGCGCGAGTTCCCACTTTCCACGTGGGATCAAAACTTCTTGTCCCGCAACGACACGACGATAGTGCTTTACAATGACGTCACTCTCAAAATGAACGTCACAGACCTTGCATTTCGCAGTAGGCTTTCTATCTTTGCGATGCGAAGCTTGAATGGTGTAGGGTCTTTTGCAGGTCCGAAGAAGTGTCATGAAGCGGAGTCGTCGTTGCGGTAGCCGCTCTTGCAGCCCGGCGCAAAGCAAGTCGGCATACCGCATTGTGAATCTGTTCGCCCTCGTTACGCTTCGTGCATCATGCACGTGTCTTCGTACAAGACGCTAAGCCTGGTCAAGAACAGTCGCAAAAATGTCGAGCTAACAAAGCGCAGACGACGCTATAACCCACGTGCGCTCGTACATCGGCGGCGCCGATCACAACTAAAGCCCCTCCATGCGTTTTCCCGTTTTCCGCCGGCTAGTAGACGCGATGGCGGTGCTTTAATCACAACAAGCGCCAGCCGCGGGAGCTAGATGTGACTGCAGCGCCACTAGTTCTCACGACCGCCACGCGGACCGCCTCTCCGGCGGAGCTTTTAAACTGAGTTTGTTCTAGTAACGTTGGTCGTGAGAGCACGCAGAAATTATGATCAATTCGACGGCGTGCAGAGCGTCCTCAGTGATGACGCGGGCGGTGCATAGTGCTGTCGGATGAATATGTCGGGGGCTAGCTGTACGGAGGGAGAGCCAGGAAAGCGGCGTCGTCACTTTTCGTAGTAATCAGCTAAACTTTGCGTCCATAACGGATACGGCGGCTCCAGTGTCTAGAAGGGAAGATGCGCGAACACCGTCCACACACACGTCTATTACGTTTGATGGGCTTCGCTGAGGACTTTAATAGTTCAATAGCATCGCAGCCCTTGCCTCGTGGACTGCGACGATTAGTTTTCCTGGTCTCGTGCGACCGGACGTGGCCGCATCGGTGACAGCGAGCGGCGTCTTGGGGACGGTGAACGGCGGGTAGATAGAGCTGGGTGGGGGACGTCGGTGGCATAGGCGGCGGTGGGTCGTAATACGGGCGGCTTAACTTGAGGTGACAGTTCATGTGACTCGAGCCGGTTGCACACGATTGCAATAGCGTGAGACGTGACGTGCAAGGCAGACGTGCAAGGCAGATGGGGCGGTTGTCGCAAGTGCGCCATCGGTTCGCTGCGGTAGGACTCACCATGTCACAGGACACGATGGACGCCTCGGGGCGGCTGCTGATATGATTGCATGGTGGGCTGCAGGAGGAGCCTATGGATGACGTCGGCGCATGTAGGCGGCACACCCGCTTCGAAAACCTAAGGTCTGGCTACGGCTTCGGCGTAGCTAAGTGTGGCAGCCAGAGGGATCTCTTGGGGCGGCCTGGTTACAACTTGCGCATAACTGAGTGGCACAGGCGCCTGAGGGGGCTGGTGGTATGCCGGTATGACCTCCGTGATTTCCCGGTCTATAGCTTGGTGGAGGGGAGGCAGAAGTGTGGATGGCGGCGAAGGCCAGTAGAGAGACCTGGCAGGCCATTTCCTCCTGCACGAAGGTCTTGATTTTGGCGAGCAAGGCGGAGTGGTCCAAAATGGCCGACAAGCCAGCGAGATCGGCGTCGCATGATGGAGGTCGACGGGTCATCAACCACTGCCGGCGCAGCTCCTCGTAGCTTTGGCACAGTGTGATGACCTCTGCCACAGTGCGAGGGGTCTTAACGAGCAGATTGGTGAAGGCATCTTCGTCGATGCCTTTCTTAAAATTTCCTGATTTTGTCAAACTCCGACATAGTCGCGTCAGCTTTCTTGCACAAGTCGAGCAGGTCTTCGATTCGTGAACGATTCACCGGCCTGCTTAGCTCATTCACGTAACCGCTGTTCGACTTCGAGCTTTCGAACGGCAGGGCGGCCAAGCTTGTCGTGATGATGGCGGTCTTGAAATCGGACCACGTTGGAAAATCCGATGCGTGGTTGTTGTAGCGCAGGCCTGCCACACACGCGAGGTAGAAAACCAAGGTGGTCAATTTTACTGCCTCGTCCAATTTATTAGGGACCCTCACGCACTCGTAAATTGCGAGCCAGTCCTCCACGTCGGTGCCATCTGCGTCGGTGAAGACAGGAGGGTCGCGGATACGAGGGACACCGGGATCTGCGTTAGATGCGGGAGGGGGCGTTTGCTCGGCGGCGTCTTGAGGCACGGTAGATGGCACGGTATGAGATCGAAGCTCCAAGGGCTTCGAATGGGGACCGAAGTTGTTGTGAGGGCACAGCACTCTCCACCAATTTCTAGAGGCGTTTATGTGACTCGGCGATCGGTACTCGGCGACAATGTGTAGGGCTCCGTGTTTTCGAATAAATCTGAAAACAGCCGATAAACAATTGGCGTAATATTCCTAATGATTCGGATTTAACCGATAAGCTGCGATTTCAACGGCCTTTTCCGTTCTTTATTGAAACGGCATGTTCTAAGTAGAGTTACTGTATATGCTACCTTTAGGTAGCAGAGTTGCGCCACTGTTTTCCGGACGCCGCTCGCTCTGCCTTCGATTATTCCAGCAACGCTATTCCCCGAGCGCCGTCACGTGGTCATAGGTGGCTCCTTTGCGCTGCGGAGAAGCCAACACTGCCAACACTTCGTAGGCGCCGCCGACACTCCGCATATTCCGGCCGCTCAAGGGCGGTGGACATCGGCACGCTGTTGTTATTAGACAGTTATAGTTTAGCATTAACGTGATAGCGGGGGTTAAGGGAATATCGTTACCATGCCGCAAACGTTCGTTGTGGACAGCGTGTTTTAGTTTAGCGGAATAGCGTTTACGTGCCCAAACTGGGACGGTGGCGCCACCTAGAGAAGGGTGAATGCGTTCTAAAACATTCTAAAATTCTTCAATACAGTCCTCAACTGCAGGCTGCAAAATCACTGTGAAAAAACCTCAATCTTGTCAGAATCGCAAAATGGATTTCGCCCAAACCGACGGACAAGTGACCATATTTTTACCCTAACCCAGGCAATAGATATGAAAAAAATTACACCATCTCCCGCTAAAGGGGACCATGAGGCGATGCGAAGCCGGAGCACTTGCACGATCGCGTTCCGTTGGCGTTCCTTGGGCATGCTACCGACCTCGCGTCGTGGAACGCGAAGAGGGACGCTACGCGCGTCGTATCTTCCATCTAGCCTGGCCGTTAATTCTCGCAGGGCGAGCGGGGAACGCGGTCGACAGGCGGGCGAGAGGGGGGCAGCGTGGGAGAGGAGAGAGAAGCGGAGGCGACGCGCATGCGCTCGAGCTCACCGCGGCGTTGCGCAGGAGAGAATTTCGGCATGTCTAGCCCCCGTTTCAGAGGAAGAGTGGAAAGGGGAGAGGAGAGGGGGAGGGGAGAGGGAATGTGGAGAGGGGTAGAGGAGAGGGAAAGTGGAGAGGGGAAGGGAGTGGATGAGTGGAGAGGAGGTGTGTGGAGAGGGTATGCGCATGCGCAGTAAGGGTGGTCACGCCGCACACCACCACCACCACCACCACTGGATTGAGCTCCGCCTTAAGATACTTCGCATCTAAAACAGGGACAAATCTCAACTATACCTGGCGTACCTGAATTTACAACAAGCATATGATTCAGTGCCGCATTCACGACTGTGGGAGAAGCTAGAAAAAATTAATATCGAGGAAGACTTCATCAAATTACTAAAAGAATTATATATGCAGAGTGTACGGCAGTGTATGAACTGGGCAAATATAAACCTAGACAGGTGAAACAAAATATTGGACTTAAGCAAGGTTGCCCAATCGCCAACACTATTCAATATTTACATTAACAGCCTACTAGAACAAATAAATAGAGAAGGACCAAGGCCACGTCTTTCCACCATTACAACTGAGCGCCAAGAAATATACACAAAAATTTCATGCTTGGCATTCGCTGACGACATAGTATTATTGGCCGAATCCCCAGCGGACCTGCAGCACCTCCTCGACATCTGTTCTCGCGTAGCCCACGAAAACTGCCTCAGATTCAACACTGACAAAACACAATGGATGGGCATAAATATTGATGACAAAGACATAACATTCTCCATTCAAGGCAACACCATCAAGAAAACAGCAACATACAGATACTTAGGCATAACAATATCAGACCAAAAGAATTACCTTGACAAACACCACGAAATCCTGCTAAAACAATCCAACCGCCTAAAAGGTAGGGTGTCGCACATGTCACGGCATTGCTACAACTCCTACAGGGTAGGCCGCACGCAGGGCTGGGCAAAGATACTTTGAAATTGTATCGCGACACGATGCAAGATACTCAGGCAAGAAGTATTGGAGATACAGATACAAGATACTGCCGCAATAATTTTATCCGATACGATACTTGGCAATTGTATCTTAAGATACTTCGATACATTCTCAAATTTCTTATTATAGATCCATGGATATAACGTAGTAGCAAACGCCTATACACGAAAATGTCTGCTCGAAAATTTCTTAAATGTGACCTATTTTGTTTCATTTATGAAATCTCTGTTAATATGTCATTAGCTTTGCCCTTCTTGCTCAAAGTACATTAGTTTCCTTCTTAAAACAACTTATTGGGGCTTGTTTTAGCTTCTTCACAGGACAACTCTATACACTTCGATGACAGCGGTTCTTGCTTGTCATTTTTGCTCTTGATGGGAGTCGCTGCTCAGCTTGCCGACCAGCTAGCGGGTTGCCACATAATCACAATAACGTCAATAAGAAGCCTTCGCATGACGGCGCAAATACCGGTATGGACTTTTACCTTGTCCGTATAAGACAGTTCAATGCCGTATATACGGACAGGTGTACAGCAGCAACAACGCTGGTAGCAACTTTTTTGGGGGGTGGGGGGAGGGGAGGCGACGCATGGTGTATACGGGGTTTGAGACCGTTCGCTAGTGGCCCGACAGGCACACATGACCGTCTCCGTCCCATTTGTTTTTATTTTCTAAATAAGTATGTTCGTGAGCTACACAGACATGACTGGTCTAAAGCATTTCTTTCGCGAGGAACGTGTGGTCACCATGTGCTGAAACATAACTGTGGAACAAAATCTATATATAACTGTGGAAAAATCTATATAACTATATTAATCTATATTAACTATATAACTGTGGAAAAGTCTATATTTCAAACCGCGTCCAGATTTCACTCGTTGTGTACATCAGTATCGATCTTTCTCGAATCCTGACTCTAAATCGCCTTCAGAAATGACCTATATATGAGATATGGAAAAGGCTTCCTTTCAAATGGCAACGTCATTTTGTTCAAACTCTCTCCGACCCCACCATCTTCACTGTCCCGGCCCTTGGAGCTAAATTTCGCGACTGCGGCCCGCCGGCTATAAGCTGAGCATGAGACCCCTCGTGTATACTTAGATGACGTAAAACTGCGATGAATTTCCATGTTTTATTTAGCTGCTGGCGTAAGGAATTCTTTGTTGATATACTCACTAACGTGCAATCTTGTAGCAATTTTTCTTTAACGAGAGAACATGTGTAACGCAGAAATGTCGCAGACGTATTGTATAGTTGCAAGAAGCGTCGCAGGACACCGCCGCTATGCGCGCTATTGCCGCTTGTAGCTCCCTGTACGTGGCGACTATTAATACGAAAAATATTTAAGAAGGCCTAAAAGAGCAGAACAAATATAAGTAAAATAGAGAGGTGGTTGTGTATCAAACATTCACATTGAATGACTACAGAAACACAATACAGAGGGCGCCCTTAATAGCTATGAGCATGAGGTATCGTCAACTTACCTGTTGAGACAATAGAAAATTCAGTGCCTATGGAAAATTGCCTGAAACGGCTCGTTGGGACTCTCATAAGTAAAACGGAGCATTCAGTAAAACAACGTTTCTTAAACATCTTTAAGATGGCTCCTAATGATTTCCATTATTATAATGCAAACTCAATTTCGCTATTTTCTTAAGCGGTAAGCAGAATATTTTGTACTGTGTACTCGGCACGCCCACATACTAATATATTTGTTTTCAAAATTGCCTTGGCAACGTGTAAATGTGTAAACAGTAGTAGAAATAAAGCAGACAGAAGGATTAAGCAGAAATCTTATTTTGGGAGCGCGTTACAAAAGACATATTGCAGTGACCAGACCGGAAAAACAGTGCAGAGACCTAGGTAATGTATGTGATGCAAAATGACAGCTAAGAAAGTACTTGTGCTAATAATCAAATTATGATTTCATAAATTCTTTGAATAAATGTAGATGGAAGTGAAAAATACGGTACGCCAAGATATTTTCTGTTAGGTAAACGCTTGTTCTATCAGATCTAGCATCAGAAACAGTGGTGCTGAAGTTGTTAGAATATAATTTGCATATAGGTTAATTCATCGCATGCAAGTCAAACTTACATCCACGAGATCCTTCAAATCGCTGATATGTAAAATCCACGCGACGCAAAGCAACCCCATTCTTGCCCGCATCACATTTCGTTACGGAGCAAGACGCAAGGGAATCTTCAATAACGACACTGTAACAACATCAGAATTTGCGGGATAGACGCGGCGCAGGAGAGTGGCTATAGGAGCAAGTGTCGCGGCAATGGCGAAACTAAAAAGAAAATAAATCGAGAAAACAAAAGGTACGTGGGCTGGGCGTAGACGTCCGCGTGCTTGTCTTCCTGATTTTCTACCCTCACTGGATGACTCTGGCGTAAAACTAAAATAACGTCACTACCCTTAGACCTATTAAGATGTGGCACCAGCACCAGCTTTAGAAGCGGAGCTTGGCCAGTGCTTATTGTTTCGCACGGTTGTGTTGCGATAGAAGTATCTTGTATCTTTAAATACACGATACATTATCGAATGTATTGGAAATACAGATACAGATACTCGTCTTGCGAGACGTATCGAAATACAGATACAAGATACACATAGAGTATCTAAGATAGTATCTAAGATACATGTATCTTCGTTACTGCCCAGCACTGGCCGCACGCTTTGGAAGACCCTTGCTGTGCCTGCAATAACCTACGCAGGCGACGCACTGGCGTACTCTACCCAAACAGTGAGATGTATGGACCGCCACCAAAATGAACTGGGGCGATGGCTACTGGGAGGCAGCTTTGCAACAGCAAACGCAGCAGTAACACGGGAGTTGGCCTGGTCAACTTTCGAAGCACGCGAAGCAAGGTCAAAAATACAATATGCGTGCAGGCTAAAGTTCCTGTCCGAAACAAATTACAGCCAGCGCATATACCTGCACCTTCGATACAGGGGCATAAAAACACAGTGGATGAAACGACTGCCTTCCCTGGAAAATAAATTCGGCCATAACACGAAACTAGAAGAAGCAAAATCTGAACGAGAATGGCGTCAAATAACAAAAAACACTATCACCGAAGCCAGCACAGAGAGGTGGTGCACGTCGGTGGCAAAGAAGCGGAGCGTGCAGTTACACCTCAAATACAAGCTGGCTCCAGACTGTGAGCCATTTTACAGGGGCGACCGGAAAAGCGCCCTTTGTTCCAAGCGAGGACGGGGTCACTGACCACGCAGCAGCGGCGTTGGGAACTGTTCGACGCGGACCCGTCGTGCCGCCTATGCGGGGCCACGGAGGAAACCATCCAACATATCATGATGGACTGCCCGCGACTCGGAGCAAGGGCGCACCCCACGCTAAGCCTGGCGGAATAGCTGGGTCTCTCAGACGATTCCGTCGACACCCGAGTCGAGCACACCGAGAGCGCCAAGCGACGCCTAAAACTCTGGGACAGACTGTGCTGGCAAGTGGACAAACACCCCGACAGAGTCCAGCGCAGCGACGGCTTGGCGACGGGCCGACAGCACGACGGTAACGACGACGCCGACGCCACTGGATAGACTTGGCTTGACTTGGCCGGGGGCACGTTTCCCCTGGTGGCGAAACTGGCGGTGTACTACCAGGCCCAAATTTTCAACAGTGGGGCTGAAAACGTGTGTGTGCGCGCGTGAAGTGCGTGTGGAGCGCGAAGTTTTGTCTGGTGGCGCTGTGAGCGCCTGCCTAGTGGTGTGTGTGTGTGTGTGTGTGTGTGTGTGTGTGTGTGTGTGTGTGTGTGTGTGTGTGTGTGTGTGTGTGTGTGTGTGTGTGTGTGTGTGTGTGTGTGTGTGTGTGTGAGTGCGTGTTGGAGCCCACAACATTTTGTCCTGTGGCGCTGCGAGCGCCTGCCCTGTGCTAAAAGGGATTAGGAACACCTACTTACTTACTTACTTACTTACTTACTTACTTACTTACTTACGTTAAAAAAAGTGAACAGAAATAACTGAGAATTCTCGCCTGTATCCCCGCACGACGCAATATTACTACTTTTTTGCATATTTGCTTGCGTTCATTGTTTTATAATGTAACGAGTGCAATAAAAGCCGCATGAAGATCTGTTCCTTGTCCATGTGCACTATAAATTGTGAAGTACAAAGCACCAGCTGCGCTTTGTCCCTGTGTAATTGCTTAGTAATTGCATGCCGTGCAGCGGGTGTTGATATAACAATGATTTACGTGAATTTAATGCAACTTTCAAACCTTGAGCGAAAGGAACGCTGCACTCGACAGGGCTGTTTAACCGCCCTGTCACTGTCGCGGGCCGTGATTGTAAGCATTTGCGCATAATACGGGTGTCGCACGACAACTTTCGATCGCTATCGAGCCCGATTCAGTTGAAAACTAGATTACAGCTGGCTTCCTTCCACAGTTAACGTAAAGGAGCCAAACGCGATGGAGAAATTCCGTCCCTAGCTGGCTCGATCGCGATCGAAAGTGCAAAAATATTTCATATCTGCAAGTGAGAAAAACAGCGGAAAAGCAGACGAGGCAAATGTGTGACCAACTAGCTCAACGAACCACACTTGTGCTATTTCATATCGTCGTTGTATGTGTTCGTCACACGATGCATTTTATTTCATGATTACATACTAAGAACGTAAGCGTAAAATCACGGCTTGTAAGCGTTGAGCTTGTTAAGAGAGTTTTGCTCTCAGCATAATAAAATATGGAAAGAAAGCAAGAATAAACCAACACTGTCACTCTGTCGCGCGAGCGCGGCTCCTACGCGGGTGGTGAGTGGCTTTCCTGCAATACTTCGGAGCCCAAGACGGCGTACCTTGGCGCAACTCTGCTATCTAAAGGTAGCATATGCAGTAACTCTAGTTCTAAGCGGTCATTGATACACCTACCGGTTTGGTCTATATGTCTTGACATCACATCAACAGTATTTCCCAGACCGCACCCATCGCACATTTAACTTGTCGCGCACGGAGCGAGAGATGCGAACGTATGGCCACCGGGAACGGGAGACGACATCTTGGTATACGGTCCGCCGGCGGCGGCAGACGATATCGAATATGAGAACCTCGTAAAGTATGCTTGCGTCTATTACAACAAGCTTTAAGGTTGTAATGTGCACATACGTAGGTGTTTTGTATTAAGTATTTGCGCTTCTGTGTATGTGTTGGACCGTAACGCAGCCAGGAGTTTCTTTCGGGGTTGGGGCACGATAAAACCATACGTTATGCGAAATGCAGGGTTCGACGAAAAACCCGCCTGGCAGGGAAAATTTGTGGCGGGAAATAACAAGTGCCGACCAATCATTAAAACGAAAATCACCTTTCAGCCCCGTTTCGGCCTTGTTGGTTGTAGGGGTTTCATGATGTCACGTAAGCATCGACTGTGTACCGGGAGCAGATTGCCTGAGTTGCGATTGAGCGTGTTATCTGTTGTCTCAATGTGGAGGGATGAAGGCTTGCCGTTTTTCCTCTTCGCGCGATCCCAGTCGATGTCATGGATCGTGGACACTGCGTGTTCAGCCAGCGCGTTTTTGCCACGTGCTTGGTTTTGACATCATAGCTGTGCTGCTTCAGGTGGGGTGAGACTTGGAAAGTCAGTTTCAAAAGTTGGCTATACAGCAGTGGTAATAAAAGCTATGGCTATAAAATTTGCAAAAATGTTAAAGATGGACGCAGTTTGCATTGGCGCTCATAATTAGATTTAAATTGTATTTAGTGTTCATTATTCTTGTTTAGATAGTTTTTCTAAATATCCACTTTTTTTACTAAAATCTGCTATTTTGAGAACATTGCAATTTTGTATTAAGGGCAGCTATCAACGCTTTACAAAAGTGGAACTGAAATTGTGAGCGTACGACAAGCCCTGGATTTGTTACTTTTTTTTACGTTAGCAGTGTATGACAATTGCCACTTACAAAGGGTGTTTTGTATGCTCAAAAAATATGAGAGCACCTAGGCTACTTGCTTATGTTCCAGAAGGTGTAAGTACCGTTATAATTCAAGTGTGTGATAATTTCTGTTTGCTTACGCTCGATAGTTCCCGGGTAAAAGGTACACACACTTCCAAAATGTTGTTTTCAAAAACGCAGAGACTACGCAGGGGTATACACCCACTTTTCCTGTCGTCGTATCGAAGAAAAGGGGCCAAAATTATTTTAGAAACCATGAGTACACAAGTGTGAGATTTCTTCTGGAAGATAAAGAAATTCTCTATCCGATAATTGCAAAAACTCCGCATCGAATTTTCAACATGAAAGTGTTTTATGCCGGGGTCCACCAAGGCTTCAGTGACGTATTTCCGTCACGGAAATGGCGTAGAAAAAATTTACACGATCAGATGTCAAAGAAAAAATTGGCCGCGTATCTGCGTGCTTCGCTGCAAATGTCGTCTAAAGACGATAGAAGAGGCGCTGCGTGAGATATGGACGCCATCTGGCAATACGTCGGGAAACATGAGTGCTGTGTTGCGGGCTGGTAGTCCCGGCGCAGCGGCAGGCGAAGACCGGCGGTGACCAACGCGACCGGTGGGGACGCCGGCCAGCCCGAACACGCTGTTTGGCGCGATGCGCCGGGAAAAGAAACGTCCGCACTCAAGGAGTACTCTCCACAAACTCTCTTACTTACACCGCTTACACGTCGCCTGGGTAAAACAGGAATGCCAGAGTGGCGCCCCCTGTCATTCGTACAATGCAATACTGAACCGAAACCGAAACACAACATGAGCTTGTACAGAGGGCACGGAGGAAGACAAGTTTCAGCGCAGTCGCATTTTAAGCGCACCTTAAGAAACTAGGGTTGTAACATTGTAGGGCGAGTAGGGCCAGAAGGACCGTCACGACGAAAACCTGCCTCCTCAGTCGTATTCGCCTGGAAAGTTGGTGTGGCTTCGCATTCCCTGCTCCGCTCCTGGCCTTTCCACAAAGCTACTGCCTAAGTACGAAGGCCCCTACCGCGTCCTACGTCAAGCATCCCCAGTTAACTATATGATTGAGCCTGTTCAATCATCTACGGACCGCCGTCGTCGCGGCCGCGAGACTGTTCACGTCTATCGACTGAAGCCGCATTATGACCCACCAGTTGTACCTGTTCCTTAGGTCGCCAGGATGGCTCCTTTTCCGCGGGGGAGGGATTTGTAACATGGTAGGGCGCAGACAAGAACGCCTGTGAAAGAAGAAGACGAAGACGGTTGTTGTTAGCGCTCGCGCTTGCTCGGCTTGGACCGCTGATCGCTTCAGCTGTGGCAATCGTTTAATAAACGCGTTACTGTCTCAACGTTAAACGCATACCATCAAGGTCTTTAAAATTGCGTATCTATGTATTTTCTATTAAAGGAACACACCACCTAATACTTACCTAATGATGTTACGCCTCAGATATGCGTAATATTTACTTTTTGATCGACAACGTTCACAAGTATGAACAGTCGTACCAGTTCAAGATGGGTGGGCGGTAAGCAAGTGGTTCAACATTGGCCGGTTGGCTGAATCGGGTGACGTGCCGACAAACAGAAAGACAGACCAAAATCTCTGCGTTTAAGTTCCCCAAGAAAGCTTTAAAAAGTTCCGTCAGCGGGCATCGAACACACGACCGCTCGGTCCGCAATAACAGATGCCGGGCACGCTATCCACTGCGCCACGGCCACAGACTCTGGAGGCTTTACAAACGCGCCTTTTATATCTACCACTCTCCCGGTCGGCGGGGTGGTGTTGCCTTCTGGGAGCGGTAAAGTAAAATAATTCGTCACTCTAGTACACTATATTCGTCACATACTGTGGCCTCCGCGATTAGCACCTGCAACGCGTTACGCGTCCGTCCCATTCGGCGCGTTTTCAATAGAAGTTCGATTTTGTCAATGCCTTAACACACCGCGAGGTGGCGATCTTATACCAAGCGCCGTAAAAGCGTCGGCCTTGCTCATTGCATCACGCTAATCGAAACCGAAAATAGCTCTGCGACGCGCGCCTGCCTCACCTGGCTGTAACACCGCGTTCACCGCTGACGCGCTCGCCTGAGAAAAATCGCGGCTGGGCTGCAGGGGCGGCAGGACGCGCTTTGCGTTTCCCTCCAGTCCGGCTGTGGTGTTCAATCTGATACATTTTAACATGCCGCGGGATGGCGACTAAGTTCAGCGTCCAATATGAGACGCTCTTCTGGCTATCACACCTTGTTCGTTGATTACGCTTACACCATTAACTACTACAGCTACCACAAGGGTTTGTTTAATCATTTACCATGGACGTTAGTCGTCGGGATGGAGATGTACCACCAATCATCGAAGTGGTGCATCCACGTTAAATGGTGGTATAATAATAACAATAATAATAATAATAATAATAATATCTGTGGTTCAACGTCTCAAATTCACGATGTGATTATGAGAGACGCCGTAGTGGAGGGCTCCGAAAATTTTGACCACTTGGGGTTCTTTAACGTGCACCTAAAGCTAAGTACGCGGTAAACGGTGCTATAGCTGCCAGAGATCAATATACATTGTGCAAACTCTTTTATATCAATTCAGTTACTTCTGTAAACAATCAGTTACTTCTGTAAGGGCACGTTTTACTTTCGTGTTATTCCGATTCCTATGAAGGAGGGATCAACCATCTTTTTTTACCAAACGAAGTCTCACCCCACCTTAATTCTTCTTCCATTGTCGCCAGTTTCACCGATGTAGACGCGGTTACAATCAGCGCAAGGAATCCTTTATACGACGCCTGGGAACTTCTCCTTTTGGAGTTTGTCTTTCACCGCCCCCACCGCATGTCTGAGCTTGCACGTAGGCACGTGAGCAACGTCGATTTCATTACCCCGAATGGTTCGGGACAAACTTTCGCTTACGCCGAGGATGATCTCTCTTTCCCTTGTTTACCTTGTCGTTGGGAGGTACTTCGCGTTGTATGAGCTGGGCTCTTTTCAACAACTTAGATGAATTTCATCTATGATATTGAAATATTGAGAATAATGCAAAATTAAACTCCGATTTTCGGGCAATTGGCGATTTACGAGAAATAAGCTCCGATAAACGCCGCATTTCCGCCTCAACTCCGAAAACACGGAGCCCTAACATCGTGTAATGGCGACGTTCGAGGCAGAGCATGGACTCCCAGCTCGAGCGGTTTTATGTCAGAAAGGAGCCGAAGAGGACGAGCCGCTAGAAGGCGCTGGAGAGGGCGACCCGTTACACAGTTGCAAGGCTTCACTACACACTGCACGCATGCGGGAGCACGCTTGAGCGAGCACACTTGCACTCATGGAAGAAATAGTCTATACACAGACTGTCGTGACTGTTTCGAATAGGGGTTTCTTATTTCGTCGAGAACGTCATCGCGCTTGGAATTCGGAATTTGGCCTGGCATTGAAAGCCAAGGGGTCCATGCCACCATAGGCGTATCTACCGGGCTGGCAAGGGGGGCGCCAGCCCCCCCACTGAGAAATGTTATGGGGACGGAGCCCCCCCCCCCCCTCCACTTTCGACAGTTGCTGTCAGCTGCAGACTGGGAAACTAACAAGTCGGGCAAAGTTTTACTTGAACGCAGCAATAACGTAATTATGTAATAAAATTCATCCTACGATTCTGCTGTGACGACTGTCCGTGTGTCATGACCCCGCACTGTAGGCTACCTGCGGTGCGGGCTGCCTATTCCACGCTTGCGTGCCTTGCGCTCGAGCATTGCAGAGGAGGCTATCGCTCAGCAGGGGCTCTATAACATGACAACAATCTGTCATGATTTTATTTTGTTCTGCCTGGCCTGAAATTGATGTAATCGGCGACGCAAATATGGGCGGAAACCAGTAGACGTTTTATAGCCCGATGAAACGCTCTCTTTTTTAAGAAAAAAGTTTTTGCTCTTGCTCCTGTCCTAGCATTTGTTCTCATGGTGAACGCTGAAATGAAGGAATCTGAATCTGAAAATCTTGCTTCTTTCTTTGAAAATGAATAGCATCGCCGCTGCTTATATCCAAGCTGCTGTCAGTTGATTAGTGTGCAGCGTGTCTCTTCCTAATAATGTTTAGTTCTCTTTCTACCTCTCTGTCAGCAACGATGAGTTCACAGAGAGTTGTAAACGCACAAAAACAGCTCAACATTGTTATACTATAACTGAAATTATCTATCATACACATATGAATCCATCCCGCCCGCTTCTATAAGCAGCCGCTGCCAATGTGATTGGCGGGCAGGCTTGTTAAATTACGTTCAGAGAGAGACACTGTCTGGCTATTCCAAAAAAAGGTGTTATTGTTCAACATAGTAATGTGCTGCTTAGTGTGAACACTCCATTTTGACGCCGCGAGTTTTCGCAGACTTCTGGCGTCGCGTAAAAAGCAGGCGATTTTATGGCACATTGAAAATTTTTGACGAATAGCGAAGAATCAATGAGAAACAATACGCCGTGTTGAAAATAGTTCATTATTATTACTTTTTACGCAGTCATGCGTAGGTGGTAATTACGCGGTGCATCACTTACGCGTCATTTGTTGCGTCGTTTTACGAGCAGGTTCTGAGAGCATGACCCAGAAAATTTCGACCAATCATTAGGGACTCTTAGCTTGTGCGTAACTTTTTACCGTTACCGTGCTACTGGAACGCGTGTTTTAAAAACGTTTTAGCTCGCCATACGTAAACGTTTACGTACGTACGTGAACGTATACCTTTACGTTTGCTCAAACGACTGAATGGTGATGATAACTGCATTTAAACTACATTTAATTTAGATAATATTGAATTACCGCTGCGGCAAAATCATAACAGAGGTTTTTAGCGTGTGCAGTATCCCGGTATACGCAAAGTGGTGGGGGAATACCGAGTTACCGGACGATGGTGTCGATATCTTGTGACACTTCGTGCAACCACAGCCATGGACACGTTTGTTTTCGCTTAGTGTTTTTGAGGGCAAAATGATTAAAAAGGCAACTCATTCTTAATTATGCCGCTGCAAGCCACTTACAATGGAATTAGAATGCCCGATGTCTCTGCAATAACAATTTTGTGCTTGTCTGGTTCACCTTGGCCCCGCTAGATGGCGCCACCTATCCAGCCTCTCGGGGGCTTTAGGCCTCTCACGTTTACGTATTCGGTATTCTAGGTCTCTCTAGCCTCGGTAATCCGGCTGAAACAAGGTGATCGCAAGTGGGGCTCGCACGAATTCGGCTTACTTCGACTCGGCGCCTGGAGTCTTCGCAAAGCGGATATCGAGAGTAGCCACGAACGAAGGTGGATTTGCGAGATAGGGCAGTAAACGTAAAGCCTATCCGGCGAGCAGTTTGCGTTCCGTAAACGTTTAAGTTCCGTAAAGGTTCGCGCATGCGCAGATTCCATCCGGTATCCGGTAACGTAAAGATATATACGTGCAAGCTAAAAGTCCCTATTAACAGCTAACGGCCTATACGGAAGGAAATTTTCCGGGGTAGTTTAACGTGATAATCGAACATTTTTTTCAAGAAAAATTGAGCTTACACAGTTTACGTAGGCTATTAACTTGGAGGAACCGGAGGGGAGGAGTAAAGGGCCACTTCACCGCTTTTCCGCCCGCCCAAGCTGGGAAAAGTAGGAGGGCAAGGAACGACACCTAGCATATAAATTCACAGTCATTTATATTCTTATAACTATACACAACCAGCTCAATGTGGTTCAGCTCAACGACCTAGTTGAGTTGAATAATACTTAAGAAAGACTTCATACTAGAGGGCTCTAACTCGGTTTATCCTGAAGACTTCTGCGAAGTACCTTGATTTGTCAGCCACATGTTTTGTTTATTAAGTGAGAATTTAAGGTACTAGAGTCATAGCAGGTTCTTTATACTCATCGTATCTAAAACGCCAAACTAAGCTTGGGAAGTTTGCTGATGCAATGCTCAGATGATCAGGTTAATTTTGGGTGTACTTTTAAAACTTCACGGTAATATTTTCAAAATGTGATTAAACAGATTCTTCCTTGACTTAAAACAAACAGTTTTGAAAAGCAAAGTTATCTGATGAGCTCTGTGAATATAACAATCACCTCAAGTCATATATATATATATATATATATATATATATATATATATATATATATATATATATATATATATATATATATATATATATATATATATATATATATATATATATATATATATTGTAAAGGCGTTTATTGACGGCTGGTTTGACGGCGACGATGCACGACAGTCACGACGAAGCGCAGACTCTCACGAGCACGAGCACGAGGGGCGTGCTCTCCGAGAAGAGGCGAAGAGGGCGACCCACTAGAAGGCGCTGAAGAGGACGGCCCATTACAACGTTCCAATGCTTCTCTACAATTACCCCGGGTACGAAAAGGGAGCCGTCTGGCGACCTAGCAGCTGGTCACTATGAGCGGGTCATGGTAGGGCTTGAGGCGCTCCACGTTGACGATGTCGCGCCCCCGACGGCGCATGTCGGAAGATGGGTCGATGGGTTCAATCAGGTAGTTGACCGGGGATGTGCATTCGACGACACGGTAGGGGCCTTCGTATTTGGGCAGCAGTTTCGAAGAGAGGCCAGTTGCAGTGGTAGGTACCGAGAGCCACACGAGTGCTCCAGGTAGGAACGTGGGTGCAGAAGTGTTGGTCTCACCGCGGATGCTTTTCTGCCGCTCTTGGTCTTGCGTAGTAAAGGTCTTCGCAAGCTCGCGACACTCCTCAGCAAGTCTGGCTGTGGCAGAAATAGGCGCACACTCAGATCGATCCGGCTTGTATGGAAGGATTGTGTCGATTGTGTGCGATGGGTGCCTGCCGTACAATAGGAAAAATGGTGAGAAGCCAGTGGTGCTTTGAGGGGCGGTATTGTAGGCGTAGGTGACGAAAGGTAGAATGGAATCCCAATTTGTGTGATCGGCGGCGACATACATCGAGAGCATGTCTCCGAGCGTGCGGTTAAAGCGTTCCGTGAGCCCATTCGTCTGCGGGTGGTAAGCAGTAGTTTTGCGGTGAACAACGTTGCACTCTTTGAGGATGGCTTCGACGACTTCCGACAGGAAGACACGGCCTCGATCGCTGAGCAGCTCCTGGGGTGGACCGTGGCGCAGCATGAACCGGCGGAGCAGAAAGGAGGCTACATCGCGCGCTGTAGCCGCTGGGAGGGCGGCAGTTTCGGCGTATCGCGTAAGGTGGTCTACAGCGACGATGGCCCAGCGGTTACCAGCCGAAGTCAGAGGGAGTGGCCCATACAAATCGATGCCAACGCGCCCAAACGGCCGGTCAGTGCAAGGTAAAGGTTGCAGACCTGCTGGTGACTGGTGCGTTGAAGTTTTGCGGCGCTGACAATCGATACAGGAGCGAACGAACTTCTGCACGTAGCGGTACATGCCTCGCCAAATGTACCGTTGGCGAATGCGGTGGTATGTTTTCGATACCCCAGAGTGCGCACACTGCGGATCAGCGTGGAACGATTCGCATATTTCAGAACGCAGACTGCGGGGTATTACTAGTAGCCACTGGCGGCCGTCGGCGTTGTAATTGCGTCGGTGGAGGAGGTCGTCGCGAATGGCGAAATGGTGGGCCTGACGACGCAACGCGCGAGTGGATGGTGTTGCCGAAGGATCAGTGAGCAAGTCTAGCAGTGAAGCGATCCATTGATCCTTGCGCTGTTCGGTAGCGACAGTGTGAACGTCGATGGAACAAACGGCATTGTGAGACATTGAGCTGTGGGTATTGTCGTCAGGCAAGGGGGAGCGCGAGAGTGCGTCGGCGTCAGCATGCTGGCGTCCGTTGCGGTACAGCACGCGGATATCGTAGTCCTGCAGGCGAAGTGCCCAGCGGGCGAGGCGGCCTGATGGATCCTTCAATGATGACAACCAGCAGAGTGCATGGTGGTCGGTGATGACATCAAATGGGCGACCATACAAATAAGGTCGGAACTTTGTAAGGGCCCAGATGATCGCCAGGCATTCCTTTTCGGTGACGGTGTAATTGGTCTCGGCTTTGGTGAGCGTACGACTTGCATATGCCACGACATATTCAGGGAACCCTGGTTTGCGCTGCGCAAGGACAGCGCCAAGGCCAACACCGCTGGCGTCTGTGTGCACCTCTGTAGGGGCCGTAGGGTCGTAGTGGCGTAGTATGGGAGGCGACGTCAACAGACGACGGAGCTTCGCGAAAGCGTCGTCGCACTCTGACGACCATGAATTGAGGGACCCGTTACTTCCGAGGAGCTTCGTCAGCGGCGATATGACGGTCGCGAAGTTTCGAATGAAGCGCCGAAAGTAGGAACACAGTCCTACGAAACTGCGCAGTTCTTTGACGGACGTAGGTTTGGGGAACTCGGTCACGGCCCGAAGCTTGGCTGGATCGGGAAGAATACCGTCCTTGGACACGACGTAACCGAGTATTGTCAGCTGCCGTGCTGCAAATCGGCACTTCTTTAGATTCAGTTGTAGACCGGCGTCGCTCAAACGCATCAAAACATGCCGCAGGCGTTGAAGATGCGTGGAGAAGTCCGGAGCGAAAACAACGACGTCGTCGAGGTAGCACAAGCACGTGTGCCATTTCAGGTTGCGCAGAACGGTATCCATCATGCGCTCAAAGGTGGCGGGCGCATTACACAAACCAAACGGCATGACGTTGAATTCGTACAAGCCGTCGGGCGTGACAAAGGCGGTCTTCGGTCGAGCGTCATCAGCCATGGGTACTTGCCAGTACCCTGAGCGCAAATCGAGAGATGAAAAGAATTCTGCTCCTTGCAGGCTGTCAATCGCGTCGTCTATTCGCGGTAGTGGATACACGTCCTTACGAGTGATCTTGTTGAGTCGTCGGTAGTCCACACAGAACCGCACAGAACCGTCCTTCTTCGCAACAAGAACGACAGGAGACGCCCAGGGGCTGTTAGAAGGTCGAATAACATCTCGTCGAAGCATGTCGTCGACTTGCTCGTTGATTACACGGCGTTCTGTGGGAGATACGCGATATGGACGTTGCCGCAGTGGCGGCTGGGCGCCAGTGTCGATGCGATGCGTAACGGCGGAAGTGCGGCCGAGAGAAGTTTGAGCGACATCGAAAGAAGAGCGAAATTCGTCCAATAGGCCCAGAAGCTGGGAGCGCTGGACCGGTGTAAGGTCGTCAGCAATGGAGGAACCAAAGACATCAGCGGGTGATGAACCAGACGTCGAAAGAGCGCCGAGCGTACTGGAACTGTGGCAGTGCATTTCATCTGGTTCGTCCATAACTTGTGCGTCTTCGAGGGGTTCCACGCTGCCGAGACATTCCCCTCGGACCAACGTAACACTGTACGGAGATGGGTTGATAACAAAAATTGACGTACTGCCCTGAGTGACTTGCACGGTCGCGAAAGGCACCAGCATGCCTTTCCTCGTGCAAACACGGTCAGATGGCGAGAGAAGTGCAACGGTGTCGGAAACACTGGCGCAGTACACTGACACCGCCGTCGACGAGTTTGCAGGCACCTTGGTGTCGTCTTTGACAAGTACCTTGCCCGCAGCCGATGGACTGTCTGCCGGCGCCAATTCAGAGAATGGTGAGAGCTCTATTTCGGCTGGTGCGCAATGAATGACGGCGTCATGGCGGGAGAGAAAATCCCATCCTAGGATGACGTCGTGAGAGCAGGCAGGAATTATGATCAATTCGACGGCGTACAGAGCATCCTGAATAATGACGCGAGCTGTGCACACCGCTGTTGGGTGAATACTTTGGGCGCTGGCTGTACGGAGGGAGAGCCCGGAAAGCGGCGTCGTCACTTTTCGCAGTAGTCGGCTAAACTTGGCGTCCATAACGGATACGGCGGCTCCAGTGTCGATAAGGGCAGATGCGCGAACACTGTCCACAAATACGTCAATCACGTTCGAGGGGCTTCGCTGAGGGCTTTCGCAGTTCGATAGCGTCGCAGCCCTTGCCTCGTGGACTGCGACAACTAGTTTTCCTGGTCGCGTGAGCCCGAACGTGGCCGCATCGGCGACAGTGAGCGACGTCGTGGAGACGGTGAACGGCGGGTAGATGGTGCGGGGCGGGACGTCGGTGACATAGGCGGCGCTTGGTCATAGTAAGGGCTGCTTGATGAGCTGGTCAGGGTTGATGCGACCCGAGGCGGCTGCACGCGATTGCAGTAACGTGCGACGTGACCGGCGCAACCGCACGCAAAGCAAATGGGGCGGTTGTCGGAAGTGCGCCAGCGGTTCGCGGGTCCCATCCATGTCGCAGAACGGGATGGACGAGGCGGCTGCTGATATGGGTGCGTTGTGGGCAGCAGTCGGGGCCTGGGGACGACGTCGACGTATGTAGGCGGCACAGCCGCGTCGAAGGCCTGTGGTCCGACGACGGCTTCGGCGTAACTCCGCGGGCCAGTCACAGGAATCGCTGGGGGCGGCCTGGCTACAGCTTGCGCGTAGCTTAGTGGTGCAGGCACTAGAGGCGGCTGGTGGTATTCGGGAATGACCTCCGCGATTTCTTGCTGAATCGCTCGGCGGAGAGGAGGCAGAAGGGTAGTTGGCGGCTGGTCAACATGCTGCGGCGGAGTGAAAGCCAGTAGAGAGACCTGGCGGGCAATTTCCTCACGCACGAACGACTTGATTTCGGCGAGCAAGGTGGAGTGGTCAGGAATTGCCGACAAGCCTGCGAGATCAGCATCGCGTGATGGCGGTCGACGGGTCATCAAGCGCTGCCGGCGCAGCTCCTCGTAGCTTTGGCACAGGGTAATGACCTCTGCCACTGTGCGAGGGTTTTTGGCCAGCAGCATGGTGAAGGCATGGTCGTCGATGCCTTTCAGAACATTCCTGATTCTGTCAGACTCCGACATGCTCGCGTCGGCTTTCTTGCACAGGTCAAGGATGTCCTCGATGTAGCTCGTGAACGATTCCCCTGCCTGCTGAGCTCGTTCACGTAAGCGCTGTTCGGCTTGAAGCTTACGAACGGCAGGGCGGCCAAACACGTTGACGATGGCGGTCTTGAAATCGGACCACGTCGGGAAATCGGATGCATGGTTGTTGTACCACATGCCTGCCACACCCGCGAGGTAGAAAACCAAGTTGGTCAGCTTGCCTGCTTCGTCCCATTTATTGGGGACACTCACACGCTCGTAGATCGCGAGCCAGTCCTCGACGTCGGTGCCATCCGCGCCGGTGAAGACAGGAGGGTCGCGGATACGGGGGACACCGGGACAAGCGGTCGGGGCAGGGGGCGGCGTTTGCAGAGCAGCGTCTTGCGGCATGGTAGATGGCACGGTACGGGATCGGAGCTCCAGGGGCATCGAATGGAGACCGAAGTTGTGGTGACGGTACAGCACTCTCCACCACTTTGTAAAGGCGTTTATTGACGGCTGGTTTGACGGCGACGATGCACGACAGTCACGACGAAGCGCAGACTCTCACGAGCACGAGCACGAGGGGCGTGCTCTCCGAGAAGAGGCGAAGAGGGCGACCCACTAGAAGGCGCTGAAGAGGACGGCCCATTACAACGTTCCAATGCTTCTCTACAATATATATATATATATATATATATACGGCGGACATAGTGACGACGCCAGCCCGCGCGTGATAAGATCGCCGTTGTTGCAATACGTCCACTCGTCGGGATTTGTGAGATGGAAATGTCGGCCACGTGGTTGTTTACAAAATCATCTCGATTTGTAAGCAGCGTAGAAAGATGGGCGCGTTGGTGTGCGCTCATCTTCGTCAAACTTCTCGGCAGGACGGGACACAACGAAAGAGGCCAACAACCTCGCTCATTGAAGTCATCTGATCGGCCTTTTAAACAACCACACGTCAGCCAGTTCTGCAGCACGTAAGGCTCAAATATACACGCTCCTTAATTCTAAGTCAGACTCATCGATGGCTGGCTGATACACCCCTCCCAATTTCTCTTGAAAAGCCTAAAGAATTCGCTTCTCTTATACAAAACTGTCGCGTCGTCGAAAGCCGCCCCGCAACCGCACTAACTGCAGTGGGCTGGCAAATGCAAAGCCGTTAGAACGCGATCGCTCATGCTCCGTTAATAGCGCGTTAATTCATCTTCAACTTTCAGCTATGCATTTCCTACGCGTTAATGGCACGTGGTGAACCCCGCCGACTTCGCAAGCTACTGATATTTGTTCCTGTGCTGGATGTCGCACTCGCTCTTTTGTGACGCACTCACACCTTCTTGCTTTTTACTTACAGGGTTGCACTTTGAAAAGCTTAGCTGGCGCGGAAAAAAGTCGTCTGAAGCACTAGGCGATTGGTGGCCTGTACCGCCGTGATTTTCAATCTTATTTCGCGCACCGACAACGCTGCCTACGCCTGCCCCGCATATTCTGCGACACAAGCTCCATAACGCGATCGCGGAAAGATTTTTTTAACGTACGTTATCGCCGTTCCTGGGTTGATGCAAACTGCGAATCACCTGTGGCTCATATCCGCATTCCATGGGTCGTGGTATACGGGTAAGTGCCACACGTGATTGAAGAAAAGTGTTCCATGATTTACGCGACACGTATCTCACGCCATTCATGTAATTACCTGTTCATCATGCCCTAATGACCTCTCATGGAAATTTTGGTGTCATATTGCCGCGTGCGTTTCTTCTTATCACTTTTGCTGTATTCGGTTTTCGCCCACAAAGATAGTCAGCAGCGCTCAGCGGAAACCGCGCATCATTGTTCGAGAAGCTTATTGTAGATCTGATTGTAGATCTTTTTGTTAAGATTTCGCGCAAGAAGCGAACACTAGAGCTGTTCTCTTGCGCGACAACCAGCGATAACGCTGGAATATTCGACGGCACGTGTACAACTGCCGACGCGCTTCACCGCTTGCCAGTTTGTCGACGGCCGACGCCCAGCTCGCCGATATCAGTGTACAGCGTGTATTGCTGTAGTTTGAGTTTTCATTTCGCGGCCACAAGTTCGTCCAAATAAAATAATCACACCATCTCCGCTAAAGGGGACCATGAGGCGATGCGAAGCAGCGTTTCGGCATGTCGAGCCCGCGTTTCAGAGGGGAAGTGGAAAGGGGGAGGAGAGAGGGAAGGGGAGATGGGGAGGTGAAGTGGAGAGAGGAGGAGAGAGAGAAGGGGTGAGGTGAGGGGTAGGGAAGAGGGAGAGAGGGAGCGGAGAGGGAGAAAGTGGTAGAGGAGGTGTGTGGAGAGGGTACGCGCATGAGCAGTAGGGGTGGTCACGCCGCACACCACCACCGGATTGAACTCCGCCATAAGATGCTTCGCATCTAAAAAGTTTCATTTTTGACACGCCGCCTGCCTCCTTCGTCAGCGTCACGACCACGTGACAATATCAATGAGACGATCACGAGAGTGCCCAGACGTAGGTGGCTAGATAGACACGTAGATAGAAATGGTCAAAGTGCCTTTGGTTCGCTAAGAAATGCTTTACCTGTGTTTTGTCCCGATTTTCTTCAGACCATGAGAAAGGCCGTGAGCGTGTGGCACAACAGCACACTTGTTCACATATTTCGCCAGCTTGCTGCCACACGCTGGCATTTTCCTTTATCACACGTGCAACGATCTGGCAAGCTGTGTATGTCGCGTAGCAGGCACACACACCGTACCTTTGCTTTTCTGCCTGCTTTTGGAATTCATTTTGAGAACGCACGATTTTTCCAGCGCTGCTCGCAAGGCGGTGAAAGCGATCCCCATTTGAATATAAAATATATAGTTTTACGTTCCAAAAGCATGATAGGATTATGAGGGACGCCGTAGTGGAGGGCTTCGGAACTTTAGGCCACCTGGTGTTCTTTAGCGTGCACTGACATCGCACTGTACACGGGCCTCCAGCATTTGGCCTCAATCGAAACGCGACCGCCGTGGCCGGGATCGAACCCGCGGCTTCGGGTCAGCAGCCGAGCACCGTAACCGCTACACCAACGCGGCGGACCGATCCCCATTTTAATCATGTTCGTATGTATGGATGCATAATTGAGCAGTGGCTTCTGAGCCTTAAGCTGGTAGAACCAACGAACATGATGGGACTTAATAACCGATCCTAAAAATGGCAACATGAAGTCACGCGAATATTCTGATGTAAACTTCGGGTCTAACCCATGCACGCTGAAAAGTCCGAGACCACAAATTAGCGTTTCCTCCTATTCTTGTCTCCCCAAACACACCGTTTAATCATAGTTGTAATTGCAGACCTGACGCTGACGATCGTTACTATGTCCGTTCGTAGAGGGGTCACTGAGCTGAGTCGACTACTCACAGTGAGACAAGAACGACGCGTCAGCGATCGCGGACAGGATTTTGTCATAGCATTCGGTAGCACCCCCAAGTTAGCTGTCAACAGCCTCATCTTCGGTGATGAATTTATTTGTCTAGCTCCAGAATCTCAGCTTTCTTGGTATTCAAAACACTGACTTGACCTCGCGCGCCTGGGCGTCGGGGTACTGAAGTAGCCACGAGCGTAACATATTGTGAGCCCTGACACGCACCTTCCGAAGAAGCTCTCACGAAGTCATCGTTTTCAAGAAAGGACCAGCTCCGTGTTTCATGGCAATGTAAAGATTTACAAGGGTCCCCATGGCGATCGCCTAAAGCGATTCGAAGGCGAAACCAATCGCCTTCTCAGCCGATGCATTGATGCCTTCCTCCGTAAGGCAACTAACGTGCTTTTGCAAAGCATCCGTATTCAGCCCTCCTTTGACCATGCGATGACGTCATCTGCGGTGCTACGTTACGTGACGCCATGGTGACTTCACGGATTTTGACGATCTGAAACGTCACGATGACGTAGTATGGTGATGTCAGCGCGTGATGATTATTTTGTTTTTCATTGCTCGTGTTCACGCCGATGGCCCCGATGCCGACGGTCGATTTTTGCGCTTAACGGGCCATCCACAGTGGGGCCATTTAAGGCTTTCTCTTTGATAAACAAGGACACGTGGCCGTACCTGTACAGCACGTCTTTAATACGCAATGGCTGGCTCCAAATCCCCGAACTTGGTTTTTCATTCCTCGCGCCCCGTCCAATCGCGTGCCCCCCTCCTTGGGACTATGAGGCACCCGCGAGCCTTCGCTGTAAAGGTGCATTGATGACATATTGGAGGCAGACAGCGCGACAGACGAAGGACCAGGCAGAGAAGGACCCAAACAGCGCTGTTGTCCTCCTCTGCCTGGTTCTTCGTCTTTCGCGCTGTTTCCCTCCAATACGTCGTACCAACTCGCCCAAGCAGCCACTTTAGCTGCATTGATGAGTTGTGCACGCTGTATTCGAGAGTTTCTATTCGAAAAGTGCTCAAAGGAACATTGCTGGGAGGAAAATACTCCTTTGTCGTGTGTTAATGTGCGTGAGCACCTTTCCGGAAGATTACCTAAAAGGCTTAAAATACAGGAGTAACAAAGGAGGTTTCTGCAAAGCACTCCGCTTTTGCCCATGTCTCAAGAGTATGAATCTTCTTAACAACCAGACAGCTTCATTTGCGATTAAGCTTGTGACTTGCTTACAGCACGTTGTTTTGGCAGGGCTGCATATTACTTGTGAGATGGAGTATATATAGGTAATTGGATAAACATATCTGCTCATCCACTCGCGATATTTACGTAGGGCCTTCACTCCACGCGAGAATTTGCGCAGGGACATTTGGCAAGTGAAACAAAACTCACCAGCTCCAAGCCAGACACTGTAATCTAAGAAATGGCCTGAAAATGGTTTTATAGGATGTGCGGAAACATGTTTGGTAGTGACTAGCGGTGCGCGTATAGGGAATTTTAGAACCGAATCGAATACAAATAGAATAGTGATGACACCGAATCGAATACGAATACAAATCGAATAATGTTCAAATGGTTTTCGAATAGTAAGTCAACCATTTTCAAAGCAGCCCTACACTGGTAAGGTTAATCTTTTCAAAAAAGCCCAAGAATTGACATTTTATTTGGAACAACCATTCACAAGCTTTAACAAAGGAACATTACGATGACGTTTAACCCAAAAAATACCACGATTATTAAACTGAAGCAAGCTTGTATGAAGCGTATCTGCAGGATGAAGTATAGCAGTGACTCCAGTATTCATTAAATAAAAGCGATACATGAATATTATGCAATTTTAATGCATTAGCATGATCACGAATGTCGTGGCGAAGATAGTGAACTTGTGGCACTGTCACTTCTGCGACGCTGGAGTTTTAGGCAAACATGTTTTGTTCCAGTGATCAATATAGCGTTGATAGTTCCGTAAGTACATGGGCTGCATGCATCTGCGACACTCGATGATGAAAACATGAAAAGTTACCCCTCGCTGTTCCAACGTCTCCTTCCTTCGGGCATTTTTCTTCGTTGCTGATTATTCGAAAAATATTCGGTATTGCGAATATGTACCGTTGGATTCGAGTACCAAATCTAGTATAGCTCTTTCGATTAGTTATTCGAAAGTTTCGAATATTCGCACAACCCTAGTATGACCCAAGTCTACGAAACTGCAGGCAAAGGTCGGCATATGAAAAAGATCACAAAGGAAATGTCTCAATGTGGGGACGCCAAGCAGCTCGCTCTTATAGCTGAACAGAGAGACATCAATGTCGTAGATTTCTCAGCCCGTCGTCTGAAATAGGAACACTTGCTGAAAAATGCTTTTAAACTCCCGAATATTCGAGGGCGTAGGCGATGGTACGAAGCTAGGCAAAATTGTGCCTGTTTCTTAGCCAATTCACACCACCCATGAGCCATTCTTTCGTGTCAATCTTCTAGAAGCTTTCTCCTTTTCAGACAGTTGTAATGAATGGATTGCTGTCGCTACCAATTAGTCAGCGTGTATGCTGTCGCACGAGCACTCCCCACCAACTCCGCTAGTGACGTACCCGATTTCATTCATCATGACGTCATTCCCTGCCGTGGCACTCCTCGACAGCCATTGACCGCTGCTGCTTCTCTTAACTAGTCGGGAGTTACATTCTTGCATGACCTATCACAACTTCACTACCATCCACAGATAAAGAACTTCCCAGAACGCTTGGACGGTGCGCTGAGAGAAATGCTTGCCTGATATTACTTGTAATGTACCGATATAAATGGAACGTACTCAATTTCAAGAGATACCCTTCCGCTCGAGAAATGTGTGTCGGGAAGACTTTTGCGTTCGCCAACTGCATTTAGCCGCTATGACCTACAAAAGGCAATTGCAGTGTTTATACTTTCATATTGCTCACGACCATAGGTAGGCAAACTCACACACGAGTGGACTCACCAGACAGACTCAGACACAGATCGAGCCGTGAGTCTCAGTCTGAGCGAGTCCGGCTGAGTAATATTTTGGTGAGTTGGAGTCCAAGTTAGTCCGGTTGAGGAGAATTTCAGCGAGTCTTAATCTGAGCGAGTCCGGTTGACGAAAATATTTGCGGGTCTGAGTCCGAGTGAGCCCTAAGCGCAAAATATATTTCTTGAGTGAGTCTGAGTGAGCTACGCTTTTTATTGCCGACCTATGGTCCTATCTACTCACTTATCAGCATTAGTGCCAGCCTTACATCAGCTTACTTTTGTACTGAAATCTATTCACACATGCCCCAGTGCACTAGCATTCATGCGCCACCTCAATGTTTATTGAGCAGAGGCTGAGTAGAGGGGGGGGGGGGGTGCCATGACCTACCCCCGCAAATTCTTTCGCCGGACGTTCTTGATAGAAATAGCTTGTGTGTATCGCATATTTCATGGAAACATTTTTGCTGGATTGCAATCACTCGTAACTCGTATTTGAAGATACAAGATCAAAGGTCGTATCGTAGAGCACCGATGATGTGAGATATTGGCGTTAAAGAGCATTCACACCATGATCGGAAAGGCTAATTTTATGCCAGCGGTCTCGTGAGTGGGCTCACTAGGGCTCACTCAGACTCGGGTGAAGCCGTGAGTGTGAGTGAGTCCGGCTGAGCAATATGTTGGTGAGTTTGAGTCTGAGTGATTCCGGTCAAGAAAAAAATTAGAGCCTGAGTCCGAGTGAGACCGGTTGAGGAAAATTTTGGTTAGTCTGAGTCTGAGTGAGCTCTCAGAGCAATATATATTCCTTGAGTGAGTCTGAATGAGTTCGAATATTTTTGCCTACCCATGCTCACGACTGTACGTGTCCGAGGACCACTGTGACTGGGACCTAGCTCTTGTAGCCTTTGCGTATGATGCTCAAGACACAGCTGCTGTTCACCTTTAAACCTCCTCCTTGGCAATGAAGGAGGAGGAAAGATCGAGGATGGAGAATATAGCGAGCGAGCTCACCATCCTCGCTCTGAGTCATTCACTGCCTATGCTTGAGACATCGAGAGGCGCACTTCGCTACTGGTTCGATTGTCTTCCTCAGCTTCTTGTCACATCGTCTTCTATGCGAAGAACTCCTCCCCCGTTGTTTTGGCTATTACCAGGTCGTAGGCGAGGTCGCCACTGTTATTCATGAAACCACTAGCAATCTCTTGTAATTCACCAATTTAACTCGGGCCTTAAACCACACTAACTCTCGACCTAAGCCTTAATCGGAACGTCATGGCGCTTCTCCGCGGTCGGGTAATCTTACAGCCGGCGATTTTTGTAGCTTGGACGAAAATGGTGTGGAGCCATGCGCTAAACTACTGCAGTCTTGTGAGCCTTGCACCTAGAATATATCGGCTGTATATTGTTTTTTTTTTCGTACCATCATCAAGAAGAACCAGATTTTTAAATGGTAAAATGTATTCTAATTTTGTAGTTTGCTTTCGCTAGGAAGAAATTCTGTTTGCTCAGTTGTACAGACTAAAACTAACGAATGAATGGAATTTTCAACGCGTTCGGAGGTGACGTAATTGTTTGCTATACTATCGTATTTGGGACACAAATAGCAATACGACTACAAGCACATTCTATGAAAGTTCAGCGTTGTCACTGTCACTCTTACAGTGACGATGTGTTCTAATGGTAGATGGTCTAGTTTCGTGTGGTGGCGTCTGCTCTTCGCTTAAACGTGCCACGACCAGACTTGCGTATCCCGCATCAGTGCTTTAGCCCAGCACTACAAGTGACGGCATAGCGCTGAAACGACAGAACGTGAAAGACGACAGGACGAGCGCCATTCTATCTTCTCAGCGCTATGGCGATATTTATAGCAAATAAACTGCTTGCCCAAAAATCTATATTACCAGTAATACAATTCGATGTTGCCATATTTTACTCGTGGAAGTGTTACATAGCTGACTAATTTTTACATTTAGTTTTGTTCTATACTTCTTCCGTGTTACTATTAGTGGGTCAATGTCCTCTTTCAGTGAGTTCGGTACTCGTCACGGCCACTTGCATAAATGCTGACTGGTGTTGGTCACGTACCTGTCTACTGACGCTGGCTATTCGCTCTTGTAACAGTGGCATAAATAATTACTACTTTGCCTTAAGTAGCACACACATAAACAGGGACGGAGTAAGCAAGGCGCTGTGTGCCATTCTAGCCACGTTCTGTTCCAGCTACTTCACTCACTCTGTTAATGCATAAATGAATTTCGCAGCTGATTTTTTTAAAAGATGAAGGGAATATGCGGAGCTCTTTAGAGACTGGTCACTCATTTTTCCAACGCAGGAATGATCACCGACCTCTACATCGACGTCTACAAATTTAAAGGAACCAACGTGAAGAGCAAAGTTCCTGCGCTGCTCCAAGTGCTCGACCACTACGATTTCAGTTCGCTAGTCGCCTTTTTCAACAACAATGCATAATCTTCGCCAGCGCACAGGAATTTCATGCAGGTCTTGGTCAACCTATTTCACATGAAAGAAGTCGAATGCCATAAATTTGCACAGGCACTGCAGAAAGCTTTTTTCAACGAGTGCTGAATGAATGAATAAACTTTATTAAAAGTCCGGCAGTTTTCTTCGGGTGAGGCGGGGAAGAGGGGATGAACCCTTGTCCTGTCCCACCCTCCGTCGATGATGATGGCGTCAGTTGACGGATCGAAGTCCTTGGACCCGGGCGGCACCTTCGGCTTGCCGGAAGGCCCAGAGTTGGTCGTTCTGCTTGTCGCTGGTGAGTGCCGCCTCCCAGCGGCAGCGACGCCGACACAGTTAAGATTTCACGTCCCAGAACCATAGCGCTGGATGTGAGGGAAACCGAACTGTTGCAGGACACCCAAAATCACGACAATACCGGCGCAATAAGTACTTAATGAGAGCATCATTTTGGGCAAGTTGGTAATTCATAACTTCACTGCGACTGTGCAACGAAAAAACCACCGACAACAAGGAGAAGACACACCCAGCGTCTTATCTGTCGTGCTAGCTTTTTTCGCGGCGCGGTACAAAATACAACTTTAAACGCGCAAAGGGCAGTCAATCACGCTTCAATAATATTGCATATTCGCCGATAATGTACAAATCTGAAAATCTTACTCTTAGCTCTTAATCTACCAGTTCAAGTGCCCAGGCGTTACATTCTCACGTAATACAGCTGAATTTAAAGAAGAAATAAAGATACACTGAAGGTGCTTATAAAATTATTCACATGCGTTTGTTTATTAAAGAGTAAACCAATGGGAGCGTTGACTGCGCCATGTGTGTACCTTTAAACGACAGGAATGATAAGTTGAAATAAAGTTTGAAGAGAACATGATGCTGATGGAAAATAAACTCATACGCCATCTCATGTACTTCCTCCAGTACCTTTTTCTTAGCCTTGTTAAGGTGTTTGTTGGACGGCACTCAGCGGCAGTACGCAGTGGCTACAGTCAAGGCAAAAAAGCACGGCGTTTGTGGTGTCCTGACTTCTTTCTTGTGTCCGTGTTTGCACGCCCTGTCTGTTTAGAATGAATACTTACCAACTAGCTCAGCTCTCTGTTATTCTAAGCACGGACTCCGAGCGCAAGCCGCGTTCAGAAGAGAACGACCCACTAGAAGTCTCTGGAGAGCGCAACCCATTAAACAGTACCAAGGCTTCGCCGCAATTACCCCGGGTACGAAACGGGAGCGCCCCGCCACGGTGGTCTAGTGGTTATGGCGCTCGACTGCTGACCCGAAGGTCGCGGGATCAAATCCCGGCCGCGGCGGCTGCATTTTCGATGGAGGCGAAAATGTCTGAGGCCCGTGTACTTAGATTTAGGTGCACGTTAAAGAACCCCAGGTGGTCAAAATTTCCGGAGCCCTCCACTACGGCGTCTCTCATAATCATATCGTGGTTTTGGGACGTTAAACCCCAGATATTATTATTACGAAAAGGGAGCCGCCCGGCGGCGCATGTATGAAGAAGGCTCAATGGGTTCGATCAGGTAGTTGACCGGGGATGTTCGTTCGACGACACGGTAGGCGCCTTCGTATTTCGGCAGTAGTTTTGCAGAGAGACCCGTTGCAGTGGGAGGGACCGAGAGCCATACCAGCGCTCCCAGGAGAAACGTTGCTCAGAAATGGTGGTGTCACCTCGAAAGCACTTCTTTCGCTCTTGTTCATGCGTCGGAAAGGTCTGGGCCAGCTCGCGACACTCTTCAGCAAGTCTGGCTGTGGTAGAAACAGGCGCAGACTCAGACGGATCCGGCCTGTATGGAAGTATCTTGTCGATGGTGTGCGACAGGTGCCTTCCGTACAACAGGAAGAAGGGTGAAAAAGCAGTAGTGCTCTGAGGGGCGGTATTATAGGCGTAGGTGACGAAGGGCAGAATGGCATCCCCATTTGTGTGATCGGCGGCGACGTAGATTGAGAGCATGTCGCCGAGCGTGCGGTTAAAGCGTTCGGTGAGGCCATTCGTCTGCGGGTGGTAAGCAGTAATTTTGCGGTGAGCAGCATGGCACTCTTGGAGAATGGCTTCGACGACTTCCGACGAGTAGACACGGCCTCGATCGCTGAGAAGCTGCTGGGGTGGACCGCGACGCGGTATGATGCGGTGCAGCAGAAAGGAGGCAACATCGCGCGCTGTAGCCGCTGGGAGGGTGGCGGTTTCGGCGTATCGCGTGAGAGGGTCAACAGCGACGCGCCCAAATGCCCCGTTATGGCGAGGTAATGGTTGTAAGCCTGCTGGGCACGCGTGCGTTGCAGGTTTTCGGCGTTGGCAATCGAGGCACGAGCGAACGGACTTCTGCACGTAACAGAACATGCCTCGCGACACTGTAAAAATATGTGTAAAAGCACAGACATCTTTACAGAAAAAGTCTGTGGTCACACAGAACATTTCTGTTATTCGTCGTTAACAGAAATATGTACCTGAAAAAAAAAAACAGAGAATTTCTGTCTTTAAGGTCGACGCTTTACAGACGATTGATCACGTGTCTCTTAGTAATTGAAAAAAGATGGTTGATCCATCCATCGTAGGAATCGGAATAACACGAAAGTAAAGCGTGCCCTAACAGAAGTAACTGATTGTTTAAGTACATTGATATAAGAGAGTTTGAACAATGTATATTGATGTCTGGCAGCTATAGCACCGTTTAACGTGGATGCACCACTTCGATGATTGGTGGTACATCTCCATCCCGACGACTAACGCGCATGTTAAATGAATAAACATAACCTTGTGGTAGCTGTAGTAGTTAACGGTGAAAGCGTAATCAGAGAACGAGGAGTGATAGCCAGAAGAGCGTCGCATGACGCAGAGCTTGGTCGCCATCCCGCGGCGCGTTAAAATGTGAGTGAACACCACGGCCGGACTAGAGGGAAACGCAAAGCGCGTCGTGCCGCCCCCCCCCCCCCCCGGCCGCAATTTTTCTCGAGGCGAGCGCGTGAGCGGGGAACGCGTTGTTAAAGCCAGGTGAGGCAGGCGCGCGTCGCAGAGCTATTTTTGGTTTGGATTAGCGTGATGCTATGAGCGAGGCCGACGATTTTACGACGCTTGCGCTAAGATCGCCACCTCGCGATGTGTTAAGGCATTGACGAGATTGAACTTTTATTGAAAACGCGCCGAATTGGACGGACGTGTAACGCGTTGCGGATGTTAATCGCGGAGGCCACAGTAATGACGAATTACTTTACTTTACAGCTCCCAGATGGCAGCACCACCCCGCCGACCGGGAGAGTGGTAGATATAAAAGGCGCGTTTGTAAAATGTCAGAAGTCTGTGACCGTGGCGCAGTGAATGGCGTGGCCGGCATTTGTTGTTGCGGACTGAGCGGTCGTGGGTTCGATGCCCGTTGGCGGAACTTTTTTTCTTTGCGATCTGATCGTGTAAATTTTTTCGGCGTCATTTCCGTGACGTAAATACGTCACCGAAGTCTTGGTGGACCCCGGCATAAAACACTTTCGTGCTAAAACAACTATAAAAGTACACTCCACCAAGTAATAAATTGCTTATATTTTAGGAAGCAAGCCAACGGTAGCAATTAATTTTGTTTCAAGTAATATGCGTATTTGTACATGTTGCGGTCTTTGCTTTCGGTGCGCTTCAATGCACAGATTCAAATTTCATGCTGCATAGGCCTAGTTCCTTCTTTGTGGACTGGACCGACTGACGCTCCTCGTTGTTTGCTCGTCGACGGTCTTCTGCCATTGAACCACTGCGCTTTGTTAAAGTTCGTCCATCAGGTGAGTGAGACTTGCCTTACTGCTTTATGTGATTACTGAACTCTATTCTGTATTACTGAAGTGCTATTACGTGATTATGTTGCTGCTATCCGCCTCGTGCGCTGCTGCTTTGAGTTGTACTGGTGGCGCCACCAACGGCGAACGGTGGCGAAAGGAGGGTACGCGCGGCTCATAGAAGCCGGGGGCAAAGCGCCCGTTACTCGATGTTTTTCTATTAATTTTTCATTCTGGTTTGATATTTGTACTGCCGACGCTGCTCCACTAGACAACCATGCCGTTACGTCGATTGTTCTATAATATTTGTTTTTAAATGACAGGCCCGTTTTTTTACGCGTGCGCGCGATGCATTGCGTACGTTTCTTACGTGCATGTTTCCTAGTTGTTTGCGTGATTTGTTAACACAGATGAAATAAAAACTGTTGCAATACAAAACATCATTCTTGTTTTATTGAACACCCCAAACAGTACAACAGCAATGAATATTACGGCTGCTTAAGAAACACACAAAAGACACGCGTTTTTATCTTCGCCCAACATTCGTAGCACTCAACTAGGCCAAGAAAACCGAAATCTAACCTGCTGAACGTTTTAACAGCCGTCACACAGCTGCATAATAATGTGTGAAAGTACTAGCTTTAGCAAATGACCAACAAACATTCACACAGCGTTTTTTTTTTTGTTCACAGACCGCGCTAACATATGAGAAAGTTCTAACTGCATTGCAATCACATATTTCGGAATATCTAATTACTTTCACCATTGAAGCCACAATCCTCTACCACATGCGCTTTAAATTGAGCATGGCATTACTTAGACTTATATAGGAAATGCGCACGCGTGGCATTACTCAGATTTATATAGGAAATGCGCACGCGTGTAATGTATCTCGTATGCTAGATTCTCCTTTGGTACGTGCAGCTCAACATAAAATGCGATTCTAGAAGTAATGTTCGTGGAGTAGCGAGCATATAGAAGGGCAATTACTTACAGCTTCACTTACCTTTGCAAAAACGGTATTCCAATTGCAATTCATTATTAACCGACGCAACAACGATAACAACACACTTGTTGCACACAGTCGTATCAGGTTGACGCGCGAGGCCAAGCGCGGTATTTTAAGTGTAGCACAATCGTGCGCGTACAGTACGCTAGAATATTCTGGCACAATGTCGTCAAGCTTGCAGTCACTTCAGCGGTTCCCACGATGTAGCACCAGTTGACGTCCTCGCGTCATCAAACTGCTACGACGCCGAGAACTACACACACAGCTGACTTGGAAAAACGCGGTCTTGCAGGAAGCCATCTTGTCCAGCAACCAACAGACAAAAGTCCACAACTGAGGTAGAGTGACCTAGAATAGGGGGAGCATAGAGTTTCCTAAAATGACCTAGAGGGAACTCTGGCGCTGCGATCGTTCAGCCACCATGGGAATGATGGGTAGTACACGGATTTGCCTAGTCTTCGTGCTTGTGGGCTTCGAACGCACTTGTGGCTTTGTTTATTGCTATGGTTTGGTTTTCTTTCGGATAAAAGAATGGATCGTTGTGAACTTCGTGACCAGATTTGAATCGGTGAGCCTAAAGAAGTTAAAGTGGTGAAGTGAAACTGCTGATTTTTGCTGAACTTCGTTTTGCGACAAAGCGGATGCAGGCGACGCGGAGCCAAAGGGAGCCAAAAGAACGAAGTTTAGACAAATCCGTGTACTACCCATGATTCCCATGCTGGCTGAAGCGCGATGCATTGCAGCTCCCATAGACACTAGCGCCAGAGTTCCCTCTAGTAAGTATTGTAGGAAACTCTATGAGGGGGAGTGTCCAAAGCGCCGCGCGAATACATGGAAGGAGCGAGGGCCTTTTGCGGTGAACTTCCGCGCCGCGGCGCTGCCATGCCGGACCCGTGGTCTTTCTCCGCGGCGGAAGCCGCGTCAAAGCGGCGAGCGTCTGCTACGCGCGTGATATTTTGGCCGCTATTAGCTAAAATTGTGGAAATTTGGGAAAAATTTTATATTGCGTCACTGTAACATAGTACTGCAGCGACTCATCACACAGAGAACGCGTTTGTGTGTTTTGAAACGAAGTTTTTGTATATATCTTTGCAGCTGGTTTGTCACCGCATTGGTCCACACTTCCGCGGCTGTTTGAGGAACGCATCCGGCGCACACTTCATCGTGAGAAAAGGCGCTTAGCTTACTTTCGTGTGGAATGACGAACGTAAACTTGCTGCAGGAGAGAATAAACTGGAGATAACCAGGAGAACATAGCACATATGCACGTAGTAACTAGCTCATGCATGCTAACGCGTTTGCACCCTTCATATCTTTTATTTCGTGCATTCGATTCGTTTTACAAGGCTGCCTCCGGCGCTCTGCTGTTTCAAGCCGTTTCACGCGAAGCCGAATGTGTCAGTCGGCGTGACCGCGGTACCAAAAGTAAAAAATTACTCGCGTAACTCACGTCTCGTTCACTTGGTATACACGAAAATTGGCACGGAGGGGCATGAATGTACGTATGCCCAACACGACCGATAGGTCATGGCATCACTAACTTGACATGTTTGCCATTTGCGTAACGACTAACAATAATAATATGGTGTGTGGCGCGCAAACCCGCTTTCAGCCAGAAATAATTCTGACGATGTGTGGTCTGACGATTTGTTTCCGTCAGGTTATATAAAACGTGGTGGTCACCAATATCGATGTCAACATGTTAGACTTACCCATACATATTGAAAAACTGACCGCGTAGGTAAAATGTATGCGAAAAAATTACATGAAAAAAAAACATGGTTCCTTATGCATTCGCCGGAGATGACTCGAAAACGAAAGCCATTTTTTCGTCAGTCGATGCATTGATCCTACCTCGCTCCTCTCCGAAAGCTTTCTGCACATAACGTGGTTTCGGACTGCCCACAGGATTGAAGGCATTGCAAGCTTTCTGCACCTCACCTGCTTTTACATTGCCTACATCGGGGGCCGATCATGGAGGCAATCGAAAGCGACCATGTCATGTGATGGCGTTATCATATTACGTCACGTTGAATGACGTCATAGTGACGTCACAAGTTCTGTCGACGTCATCGCGTGATGATTTTGTGCATCACTCGTGTTAGCTACGCGGGACTCCGATGGTCAATTTTCGTGTTTGATGAGGCAGCTAAGGCTTTAGCGTTAAAAAAAAGACAAACCAAAGAAAATGTAACGATAACAGTGCAACATCGTGTATGCCTCACTTCATGTTACGAGCGATCGCCCGAAAACAAACGTGATTCTCAGTTCAGAGCAGCTGATTGCACGCGTCTGCGGTACAAAAGAGGCTTGCTTTACCCGTCTGGTCATCTCTTTATATTTATTCAAGAGATGAGCAGACTCGCTATTTAAGTACTCTCGGAGCATCAGCACGAAATTGTGGCGGACGCTATATTGAGGTCATCAGGAAAAAGCGGGAAATTGCGGTCGGGTGCCCTGTTGGCGCGCACTCAACTGCCGCAGAAACAATTGTATTTTATGTAACTACTCGTCCACATATTTTCGTAAAGTCTCTGAACCGGGTGAACGCTAACCTCCGAGAACCGTGAAAACACCTGAAGTTGAGAATGAGCTGTTTGAAACTGTTTTCATTTCGTATGGTGAAGGCTTGAAGCAATGCACGCATCTCGCGCGAACGTTTCATACTGACGTTCAGCGATCCAATGCCACATGCGATAATATATATATATATATATATATATATATATATATATATATATATATATATATATATATATATATATATATATATATATATATAATCTTACAGTATTTTCGTTCAGGCAGCTTGTACAGAGAATGGGGGCATTTGCAACTTTGTTTCATGATATCTGGATATTTGTAAAGCATTCTCTATATTACGCCTTTTATGCAAAAACTTGTGAAATAAGGTTAGTTTACCTGGCATTGCTTTTCTTTCAAATGTTTGCGCACGGTGAGCCTTGTTGTACGCTACCTCAGAAATAAAAATAAGCCAACAGCATTGCGGTCGTATGGCCATCTCTACTCTTTTTTACCTTTTTTTTTTGTTTCCCTTGCGTCTTCCCGGTGTGTTCCGTACATAATAAAGAGCTTGTGGAGGCTAATGAATTGTCAAATAAAGCGGTGCGCATATGGCTAGCAAACCAGTGGCGACTATGAGTAAAAAGCTCGTGAAGTCACTGCGCCCAAGTATTTCAGCTGACTGCGCGTGCAATTTGCTTTTTTTATTACTCCTAAATCGTGCATGCGTGATGCTATTGCCCGATTACTCGTGCGAATAGGGTTGCTTTTTTTCGTTCTTTGCTTGTGCGCGTCCGTTTTGCGCGTTTTTACACACGCACCAACGTTCTCGAACTCTGTGACCGGAACTAGGCCACGTTGATGCCGCTTGACACATGATTTTTTGCATTCTGTTGTTGCCCCAGCACTAACACAACGCTTAAAGATGGATAAGTTTCATTCCGCACCGCATTACTAAAGTTAAGTAGACTTCAAGCGCCCTGTGTGGAAACGCGGCGCAAAAAACTACAGCGCGCAGCAGACGCCCCTCGCCTTCCGCGCGCTTCCCGGCGCGGAAAGCCCACGGGTCCGGCGCAGCAGCGGCGCGGCGCGGGAGTTCACGACAAAAGGCCCACGCGGCAGCCGGCGCTTTGGACACTCCCCCTATTCTAGGTCACTCTAGCCGCGGGTAGGGTGGCTAGAAGGGGAGGTGTGCTGAGCGCATGGAGGAAGGAATACTAAGGAGAGGCCCTATCGTATTTCAATGCATTGCGAAAAGTGTGGCGGAAGTGACGTCAGATTTATGGGGCAAACAAACCGATATGGGGCAAACAAAACAGCAGACGCCCCGCGCCGTGCTCTCCGCAGTAGTTAGCTTCTGCGCAGATTTGTAGTCCCGGCGTAAACTTAGCGCGTATTGTGCGGTTCGCACGCAGTAAAATGTTGCAAGCAGACGTTTACCAGGCTGTTCGTGCGTGGCAGGCCCGAGCGCTGCGTGCTGAAATTCTTCGTGGAGCGTTTTTGTGCAACAGTACAGAATACCGGTACGTGCCGGTGCCGTGATCAAAAACGTTCAGCCCCTGCATCATCGTATTCGAACTCACCTAGCAGTGACTTACGCGTTCTGCTGGGCCTTCCCTTTCTCGCAGCCCGATTTCCCGATCTGTTGCCGGATTAGCGGTTCTTTGTTCGTGTATATGGAGTGAGTGTAGTAGCTATTCGGCGCAACGCCAACCTATAGTTGACGTAACTTCACGTCGAAAAGAGGACACCGCTGTATTGTATACGCGATCGTGCACGTAAAGTTTGTAATTACAGTACGCACACAACAAGCACGCATGCAGCGAGCGCACACCGCACAATACATACATCACGTAGTCCGATAACAACATAAGTTTATTGCCCTTTCGTTGAACGACACAGCCTCTAAAAACGTACGATGCCTTCGGCGCATGTTATGTACGGCGCGTCAGACGCCAAAAACAAAAGTTCACGTGTGTTCTGAGTTGACACAATGAGTAAGAAGCAACTGAGCGCACATCCGAGAGCTTCGCATGCAAATACCATGCATTAGTGATCAGCAATGAAGCGAACGTGGACGTACACATGAAAAGTGACACCCGGTACTTTCCGCAGTGCACGCAGCCATACGCAACAGCTGGGCATTGCGTAGCTTTCCTAAAGAACACACACAAGGAGCAGCATGCGTGAATCGACTGCGCCGCTTGCACGGCGAAAAAAAAAAAAAAGCTCGAATCGCGCATGCGCTTGCAAACGACACGGCGGAAATCGCGCAATGTTTCGAGGCTACTTCGCTAGGAGGCGATGCGGGTGTTTGCGATGTGGAGGCTTCACGAATGTGACGTCAGGGCCTCTCCTTATTTTTCCTTCCTCCATGTGCTGAGCGCGGCGGCCAGCCATAGGAGAGGGTGGTCCTCTTTCGCGTGATCGCCGCTAGGGCACAACATAGCGCTACCGTCTGGGGCGCCGTCAGCGTTTCCGCGTGCCTGGCCGGTGGTTTGTAGTTGTGTATAGTTTGCTGCAAACTGTTGGCGTGTGCTGTTGATTCATGAGTGCTGTGTGCTGGCAGAGATGCCTTCTGTAGAAAGAAAAAAACAGGACGCCGACCAAGAAGGTGTTAAAAATATAATAAAAGACGTTTCGGCTTCCACACGGAAGCCTTGTTCCTGTGTGAAAGCCGAAACATCTTTTATTATATTTTTGACACCTTCTTGGTCGGCGTCCTGCTTTTTTCTTTCTACAATGCCATTACATCCCAACCAAATGAGATTTCGTCCAATTCTCGATTTCAAAGATGCCGTCTACCTCAAAGAAAAAAATTCAGCGTTGGTGCTTCGTGCCAGGGTGCGATTCCGGTTACAGATTTTGTTTGGAAAAAGTGTCCCTTTTCCGTTCACCGACTTGTCAAGAACAGTTCTTGAAGTTGGCACGCACCATTCCGAGGGCTGACAAACAAAGAAATGAATGACAAAAAAGTCAAAAGAAAAAAAAATCACCATCCCCCACTGAAGGGAACCATATGTGGGGATGCGAAGGAGCGCATGGTAGACCTAAAGTTCCGTTCATCACGGGCATCTTGCCCGATGTTAACGCGTCCTTGCATGTGGAGCACACTATGAATTCACTGTAGGTGCTGTTGCAGATGGATACCTGATTGCCACGCAAAATACTTGGGTTTGATTCTTTCCATTCGTCGGGTCAACGCTGGCGAATTCTGATTGCAAATGTTTCGTGGCGTTTTCCACGTTACCTTGAATAGACACTCTGACCGGTGAGCTTTCCGTTGTGCTGAAGAAAATAGGTACCATGAAGATTGGTTGTCGGTCCCTTTAACGCTCGCGATTGCATTTAAATTACCAATGTCTGTTCTCGCCGCCGCTGGGTAGATATAAACTGTCAATCACCTGTGGCGCATACCCGTACACCGCGGGCCGTGGTAAACGGGTATGGTGCCACACGTGTCTGGAGGAAAGGGTTTGACGACACACTCGACGGGATGTCCACGTTATTCATACCATGGCCCGATAGTCATATTCTTCAAATCCTCTTACCCTCCCATGCCAATTTTGGTCTACACCAAGTTAATGAGGCGATCATGAGAGCACCCAGACATAGCGGGCGGGCGGGCGGGCGGATGGATGGATGGATGGATGGATAGATAGATAGATAGATAGATAGATAGATAGATAGATAGATAGATAGATAGATAGATAGATAGATAGATAGATAGATAGATAGATAGATAGATAGATAGATAGAAAAGCTCAAAGTGCCAAAGGTTCGCTAAGAAATGCTTCGCCTTCATAAAGCCTTGCGTGATGTGAGACAAGCCGCGGAAACGATCAAGTGCATTCTGTTGTACACAATAAAGTTTCTTTACCTAGTAACATGTTGCATTTATTTATTTGGTTTCTGAATTGAGCCTGAAAAGACTACCGAACCTTGTATTACCATGTATGCCAGGGTTTAATCCTGATTTGGTTGGCGTAAATCAAGTTATCTGCTTTCGCACGTAATGAGGCGCACGAATAAAATGATCAGAGCGCATTGGAGCATAATTATGCCCCGCCCTCCCAGTAGTAATGCTTCAATATGACTTTCCAAGAGGCCTGCTTGCTTTCCGTCGGAACAAAACTCGGCTCTGTATCCCGTATTTCAAAACCGCATGATACCAGCAGCGCAATACAAGCTGTCCGCTGACTAAGGAACTCAGGTAAAGTTTTATATAATTTGGAAACGCATTTCCACTGAAGCGTTCTCCCTGCCGAGAACGGAGATCGGCCACGTTCGCTGACGGCGCCCCCGACGACAGCGCCGCCCCACGGCATTCACGCGAATGGCGGCCAACTTTTGCCGCCCGGTCATCACACCTCCCCTTCTAGCCACCCTACCGCGGGAGCTAGAATAGAGTGCCTCGATGCGCGCGCCCCCGCTTAGAGTGGTGTCAACTTTTGAAAGGGCAGGTGCCGCCTCCTCGGCCTTGGCGGCAGCGTGGCCGCCATTTTGAATCCCCCGCCCGGTCACTTGTGCCAACGTTTATAGAACCAGGTCAGTTGCAAAACTGAGCGATGTTGCGCGGCGCTGCCGCTATCAGCGACAGATGTGGCGCTGCTGTCGCAACAGGATTCACTCACTCCACTCTCTTCAGCCAGCGGTGAATGTTGCGGCACGTTAGTATCAGTGGAGGCTGCTTTCTGCGTGAACAGTTTTACGCTTTCCGCGCCCTACTGTGCTTCGGATGTGCTGCGTGTCTTCACCATGCCGACATGTTGTGTTCCCGGCTGTACGAGCGGTTACAGGAAATCAGAGACACCACGACGTTTCTTTTGTGCCTAGGGTCACTAACTCTTCAATGAAGGGAGGCGGGGTAAACTAACATAGGGAGCCAGCAAAGTCAGTTTTCTTAATTGCGGTGTATATTCCAGACAAATCCATTGTTTCTTTATTGTTTCGGACTCTTGAAGTTGTACTTCAGATGGCTACGTGCTGCTCGCAACATTTCCTCTTGCTGGAGAGTCTACTCGTAAAAGTTGTCGCGCTTCATGCCGAAGTTCAGCCAAAGTATTTAAAGACCTTCGAATCCACCGCTAGCCACCGCAACATTGCTTCGTGCGTGCTATTCGTCAGAACATCGTGTTCTGGAGCGTGACGTGCGTTGTCGGGTGTGCGTTGGATCACATAAACATTTTTAACTGGATGGTCCCGAATAAATCCCGGACATATAGCTGTCCCGACAGGGACGGCTCAGGACGCTGTATGAAAAGTCGGGACAGTCGACCCGCGAAGTCCGAGATGGTCGATAATCCTATTTGTGCCCCGCGTGATCCGGACCAGCGAAAGAGCGTATGCTTGGTCATGTTGGTAATTCATGCTTCACTTTTTGAGTGCACAATTAGACGAAAAGCGACGCGGACACAGCGCTTGGCGTCCGCGTCGCTTTTCGTCCTTGTTCAATTGTGCACTCAAAAAGTGAAACATGAAACGAACCAGCGCGTGGCGTGGGATCGCGCCATTCCTCGTGAGGATAAGAAACTGACCGACACATCACGTATGTGTGCATGATATGCACCTTCACGAGGAAGAAAACCTGAAGACTTTCACTCACATGGTCTATGATAAGAATTAAGGCTGAAATCGCCAGCGGAAAGGAGCCTCGTGGAAGAATGCGTCCCAACGATATTATAAAAATTGTGCTGTAAATAATAGTTTACACTTAATTGGAGCTGTTTTTATAAGGTTTAATGCTTGAGACTGCAAATAAATCGTGCCGTTTGTGTGCATCACACTATACATGACATATCTCAAAAATCGTTTCACTGCATTGCGTGCGTACGTAAAATAATTGATTTTTTTCTTTTCTGTAGCAGGACTGAAAGTGTGGCGTGCGGCGATTTTACCGCTCAATGATTGCGAATAACGACAGCCGCGATACAGAGTGAAAACGCCTCACTTCAAAAAATATAAAGTGAAGAATTATCGGAAAGAAATAGCGCAAAAAAGACGGACAACCAGAAAAAGGAATGCACGAACAACAGCGCTGACTTACAACAAAGATTTATTCGCTAACACCGCGCAATACTTGCACAGTCCAAAACGAAAAGAAGGAAGTACCAACACGTCCAAGCATCCACTTTAGCTAAAGAATTACGCTACGGGAATGCGTCATATAGATAATTTCTTATGGGGTAATGGACTCGTATGTTATGCTATCAAGCATCAGTTATCGTGGGTAGTCTAGAAAGCCATAGCTTTACTGACTTTGCCTTACCGCTGCTAAATATTACTCAGGTTTACGCTGCAGCAGCAGCGCAACAAAAAATCTCGATGATATACAGTCGGCGATGTAAACAACGAAGCCCATTCTGAACGGCTGGCTCGGCGCCTTGCCACGCACACTACGCGTTTTCGTCTGCTAGCGGAAGCTTGTTGCGCCGCCAGCGCCACCAAACCGGAAGCTGCCCTGGCGCCGCGCGACGGGTTGGCTGACGCGGGGAGTTTTGCAACTTACCTGGTTCTATAAACGTTGACTTGTGCGTGGCGCGCGTGCTCTTTTTAGGTCGGTGCTCGTTTCCCTCCAGTTTTATGCGCTCGCTACCGTCACCATGGCCGGGTGTTGCGTGCCGCAGTGCAGCAATCATTCCAGAAACGCTGGGAGCTCTATCGTTTTAGAAGATACGAGGTTTCTTTGGACAGTAAAAATCGAACGTGACAAGCGGCGTCCGAAGAACACATTATGCACTTGCAGCGTGAGTTTCCGGCCGGTATTTCGAATGCACATGCAAGGATAACCTGCCGGTGTTCACCTTGCGTAATAAATAGACACACTGATATCAGCTACATGCTTAAAGGGATGCTGAAGTGGTTTTACAATTCGGTAAAACTTTGTTGTTAACAAGGACCAACATTATTGCCGACGATGGCGTAATGTTTTTCGCTGTTGTGGCAGCAGGAGCTTTAAAACACGCGAAAGAAAAGTTCGTCTTGCTCCACCCACGCGAACGCGCCGAAAGTGTGGGCGTGACCGGAACTACGTCATCGTCAGTAGTTTTGGCCACGGTGGTAGAATAACTGGTGGCCCGACGCGCCGCTCTGCCAATGCGCCGCGCGTGTCACGGAGGTGCTTGTGTTGCCGCGCTTTTCCGCAAGGTGGCAGCAGGTTTACTCTGGGCCGATATCTCCGCTCCGGCGCATTTGAATGCATGTGGCCAGTGTGCGTCGCGAGCATTTAAACTGCAATTTACATCTTTAACTTTTGAGAAAGAGATCCGCTGTGTATTTATCACACCAGAGAGGCCTAGAGCAACACTGAAGAGTTGCCATCGCTGAGGACGGACGCGCCACTAATGAAAGCATGCAACGCAACCAGCGTTGCAGCCGCGTCTCTTCCTTTATGCTTGGTCATCTTCGATAAATGCGGAGGCGTCCGTGGGTGCAAGCGTCCGAAGAGCAAGAGCGTCCCTATGCGACGCAACCAGCGTCGCAAAGTCGCAATCAGCCTTCGAGTCATGATCACGGCCAGATCACTGTGGTCGTGATTAGGTGATCCCACGGCTTGAGATCCGCTCTGATGCGTCGCGTTTGTTGTGCTCTGTCAAACCAACGCGCGCGACCGCATCGGTGTTTCCGCTCACTTTGTAAGCTGGAACCACGGCTGAAACCACGGTGGCTCGATCTGTGCCGCTGATGCGGCAGCCACCATGGGACGAAAATGCTTCGCTCGAAATTGCAAATCTGGCTACAAAACGTGCAAAGAAAAGCTTTGTCTTCTCTCCGCGCTGAAAGACGAAAAGCGACTGCAGTTGTGGAGAAATGCAATTCCACGGAAAGACCGCCAGCTACTGTCCTCCGACATACATACGATAGCGTGAAAACCATATGCTTTTTTTTTTTACTCTATACACTCGCCGGTAGAATTTTGCACGCTTTCGAAAAAAAAAAAAACGCGCGCGTCTCTTGCAATCGGCACCCTGTGACAGTCATATCGGGACTACCCGCGCCGATTAAAAAAGTTTAAGCTTCATAAAGCCTAGCGCTCTCACTTTTGCAGTCGAAGCTGACAGACAGCCACTAAACGCTAGTAACAGCACAAACAACCGTTTAAAGCCACAAAATTAGCTAGAGAAACCGGTTTTTACAGCCCCGCGAGAGATTCCAATGCGCGTCTTTCGTCCCAAAAACTCGTCGCGAACCTAGCGGCGGCCGCGAGCAACTCGAGCAGTACGGCGACGCGCTCGCGGCGCTCGATGGGCCACCTGTTTTATTCTACCACCGTGGTTTTGGCGGAGCCGTGGCCTCCGTGACTACTTCTGGCTGCGCGCGTTGGTGGAACTGATCGCGAAGGCCATGCTTTTACAGAGCTGATGGCGCCGATGACGCGGCATACCGAAATTGACGTCACCGCCTTCGCTCAGCAGTTCAAAAAGCCCTGCGGCTGCAGCCGCTCTTTTTTTTGCCAAGAAATGCCATTTGCGTTCACTTCTGTGAACTCTTACATTGGTTTTCGTATTCAGCAAGGATCAAACTATGATTACACATTCCAAAGTCATTTTTTTAAAAAAAGTGCTTCAGTGTCCCTTTAAAATGCTTTGGTTCACGTGTGCATGAATCCTGCATTTTTCTTCCCAAACATTCTTTACTGCACTTGGTTTTCCTGTATCTGCCTTTGATTTTTGCTTTCCCTATTTTTGTGATTTTAAATGTATCATGGAATATATTGTGCGTGTTTGTGTGCAGATCAGATCCTTCTTTTTTCCTAATAAGAATTATTTGTGAGAATTTACGTCCCAAGAACCCCGATATGATTATGAGAGGCGCCGTATATAGTAAAAGGCTCCCGAAATTTTGACCATCTGTTGTTCTTTAACGTGCGCCTAAATCTAAGTACGCGGGCCTCTGTCACTTCACCTCCATCGAAATGGGGCCGCTGCGGCCGGGATTCGATCCCGCAACCTTCGGGTCATCAGTCAAGCACCATAGTTAAAACCACGACGGGTTCTTGTTTTTTATATTCCTTTCCATGTTTCAAGTACGCCTTCTGTGCTGGTCTGATGCCCATGTATGTATGTGTCCAGTTAAATGTTTTTTATCCTTCCCTTTTTCTGTGTTTCAAGGTTGCATTTTCGTCCTGTCTTAAATAATTACGCAGTTTCTGTTTTTTTAATCATTTACGATCACTGTGAATCGACTAGTGGCAGTTGTGTTTTATTGTGTAATTTGCGTTTTATTTCTGTAATTGCTTCTGTCAGCGCAGCATTAATGCGCACAAATAAATGGCCTGTACACTGGATATTAACGCGCGCACGCACGCACACACACGCACACACACACACACACACACACACACACATTCACTATCTTATTTCTTTCAGCAAGCATAATTTATTTATTAATAATGTAAGCCCTGAAGGCTCATACAGGAATGCACATACAAACAGTTCTCGCGAAGCGTCTATACAAAGAAGACGCATGAAAACAACAGCAAGACGGGGAAGCATTGTGTACAGTAGACACGCTATGTCAGTAAAAAATACGAGAAACAAAGTCAAGTTGTACAGTGAGTACGTCAGGGAAAAGCAGTTAATGAAATAAAAACTCACAGGCTCCCTTATGCGTTCGCTTAAGACGGCTCGAAAGCGAGAGCCATCTTCTTCTTCTCAGTTTTTTGCGCACAAAGCGCGGTTTTGCATTGCCTCCAAGATCGGAGGCACCTCACCTGGTTTTGCACTGCCTCCGTGATCTGCCCACTTTTGACCAAGCTACAATGTCATGTGATAACGGCATCATATCACGTCACGCCAAAATTTGGGAAGCCATGATGACGTCACATGGTGACGTCATCACGTGACGATTTTTTCGTCCCTCGTCCTCAACGTCGTGGTATGCTGACGCCGTAGACGCTGGACGCCGACGGTCAAATTTCGCGTTTGATGAGGCGTTTAAGGCTTTCGCTTTAAAAATACGTCCGCCACAGTGGTATGGTGGTGACGGAGCTCGGCTGCTGACCCGAAAGTCACGGGTTCGATCCCGGCCGCGGTGGTCGAATTTAGGTCGAGGCGAAATGCTAGAGGCCCGTGTACTGTGCGATGTCAGTGCAGGTTAAAGAGCACCAGATGGTCAAAATTCATGGAGCCCTCCACTACGGTGTGCCTCATAATCATATCATGGTTCTGGCAAGTAAAACCCCAGATATTATTATTAATAAAAGAGACAAAAACGACGCTGTGCATCTGCCGCACAAAGTGTAAAACAGTATTGGAAACACTCAATAATTTGGGCATGCGAGAAAACCTGCAGATACAGAAAAAGAAACTGCAGATACAAAAAGAAGGAAAAACGCACTGATACTGCGCGCATGCAAAGTTTTACGGCATACTACTCAACAACGTATTAATCGTTTTGATAAGGACTCAAGGTGCAACTCGAGTGCCGATACAGTAGCGGCTACAGATTGTGAGCAAGAAACAATAATGATAAAGAAGCTTTCGTTTCATTTTAGCAGGATAATCGCACCATACTTCCCCTCGGCCCTTTATTCTGTGTACAATATCTATGCTGCCATTTATAATAAGCGAGTAAATTGTTTGCAAACTTAGCAAAATGAGCCACCTTAATCGCGCTTAGGTACCTTCGCAACACTGAATTGTGTGTGTTCAGATACATATACTGCTGCTGCTGCTGACATGTATACAAATACTTTAAACGATTGTTTGTGTACTTGGAATGCAGAGCTTACGAGAAAATTAAAGGGGCCCTCCAACACTATTCAACCCCCCATTTTTTACTTGCGGGTTGCGTAGACTGATGGCTGGGGATAATTTTAGCATAAGTCTAAGCACCGATATCAAATTATTTAGTATTTTAATCACGCGTTGAAGTCGCTACATCGCTGCTGACCGCATCAGCGCGTAGTGGCGCTTGCCACAACTATTGCGGGCGGAAATGACGAAGATGAGCGCTGGCCTATGATTGGATAAATGTAACGTTAGAAGTAATAACGGCGTTGCATTAAAGTTGAGATTACTATTGTGTTTCGTTTTTCTTTCCTGTGCTTTTTCAATGAACTCCAAATAGCCGCCATCGCAACAAAAAAATATCACTACAACCACAAAGTACGACAGAGGCGCTGGTTGCCATTCCGCCTCTGTTTTTTTTTTTTGCCTGCGCCGGTCGGATGTCCATATGAAATGCTTGCCCCTCTTCCTTCTTTTTGCGTCTGTACGTTTGCGAGCTGCCTCTTTCCGCATGTGCGGTAGGCTCATGATTGTTGTTGAAACGGTGTAAGTAATTCTCTTCGTTGAATTGTTGTCGCTGCACACTTGTAATTCGTCGGGCTGCTCATCCGAACAACCCGCGTAGGGGTGGTAGGGGCGACCGTGTTTAACTGCCCATGGCCCATGCCGCTCCACGAACTCCCTTCTTGGAATAAGAGGAGGGAATGACATGGAATGTCGTTGTAAGGAACAGCAGACAAAGCCTCGCCAGCCTCGCTTCGAAGCAGTAGCGCCCGTTCAAGGTCTGACAAGTCAGGTTTCAGGAGCCACATTTGTTACTATGGCAACGACGTGAACAATACGTTGGAAACGAGAAGCAACAATGGTGTGCGAGCTTCCCCTACGTAAGAGCTTTCAGCCCATTTCATTGGAGCGCCATCCGACGTCACAGCAGAGAGTGAAATGTGGTCACGTGACCCCGCGAAAATCGAGTTGAGGGTAGGCATTTTTTTCTTGTATTTTGAATTTTCTAAATTGAATAACTTCGTACTGCGTGCCGCCATCGCTGCCGTTCTTGCTGCACTAGTTCGTCCGTACTTCAGACTACGCAATCCACGAGTAAAAAGTGGGGGGTTGAAGAGTGTTAGAGGGCCCCTTTAAGTAAGACTTTAGACTTTGTCGTTTCCGGCTTAAGGAAGAGGATTGGTTTTCAACATAACGGAGTCTACGTCTACCTCTAGCGCATAACACATGCACAGGCCGTCAGCTTACGTGTTAATGAAGGAAAGAAGTGTTAATTTCAAGGGCTCGTTTTCTTTGTTATACACAATATTAATGAGAACTTACAGACAATAATGCCAAGGAAAGTATAGGGGATGTTTTTAGTAATAAATGTAAGATAATTGTGAAGAAAGAAAAGTGGACGAAAAGATGGCTTGCCGCGGGCAGGGACCGAACCTGCGACCTTCGAATAACGCGTCCGATGCTCTACCAACTGAGCTACCGCGGCGGCCATCCCCCCGTCCACTTTATAGGGTACATGTGTGCATTTAAACGTGGGAGCGTCCAGTTGGTAGAGCATCGGACGCGTTATTCGAAGGTCGCAGGTTCGGTCCCTGCCCGCGGCAAGCCATCTTTTCGTCCACTTTTCTTTCTTCACAATTATCTTACATTTATTACTAAAAACATCCCCTATACTTTCCTTGGCATTATTGTCTGTTAGTTCTCATTAATATTGTGTATAACAAAGAAAACGAGCCCTTGAAATTAACACTTCTTTCCTTCATTCATAGCGAGGGTCTAGTTCTGGCAGACTTGATGCCTTCAGGTGGTATGCGAGGGATTATTGGTCAGCTGCCAGCTCGTAAAAAGATCACGTGCTACGTGACGCCAGAAAGGCAGAAAAAGAGTGTTCCACACTCGCCGTCATGGCCACTGGCGGCACTGACTGACGCTCCCACGTTTAAATGCAGACATGTAGCCTATAAAGTGGACGGGGGGATGGCCGCCGCGGTAGCTCAGTTGGTAGAGCATCGGACGCGTTATTCGAAGGTCGCAGGTTCGGTCCCTGCCCGCGGCAAGCCATCTTTTCGTCCACTTTTCTTTCTTCACAATTATCTTACATTTATTACTAAAAACATCCCCTATACTTTCCTTGGCATTATTGTCTGTTAGTTCTCATTAATATTGTGTATGCTTCCTTAATAAAAATTTAGGCAAAAACAGCAATAAAAGCTGCCCAAGCCTCAAAAAAGAAAAGAAAAAGAGGAAGCTCACTAGCGTGCACTTATTTCGGGACGTATCCGCGCACCACAAGCGCTTTGTGTAGCGCGTTTCGCATGCTGCCGAGCGGCGGCGGGATCCGCAATGGCGGCCGTCGTAGCAGACGACGCGCCTGTCCTCACCCTCAGCGGAGCGCGCGGGCATCAAGGCACCCTAAGCTAGACTAGAGTTACTGTATATGCTATCTTTCGGTAGCAGAGTTGCGCATCTGTCTTTCAACGCCGCTAGCAACCATGCATGCCGTAGAAGCTGCCGCTTAGGCCAAATTTATTTTATTTCTCGACGCCGCCGCTGCAGCGAACTGAATTAATACTAGCCATCGACAGCCAACGTTTACCGCCGGTCTTCGACACGCCAGACAGGTTAATCGGCGACACAGTAGGCATGTCGCCGGGAAAAACGAAGTGCGACTTCACCGCATACCTGTGGTTGCTAGCCGGACCTATGCGCTACTCTGCTACCTAAAGGTAAAGTTAGACGTGACTGCAGCGCCACTAATTCTCGCGACCGCCACGCGGACCGCCTCTCCGGCGGAGCTTTTAAACTGAGTTTCTTCTAGTAACGTTGCAACGAAGCACACTGCGCAGACCGCGGCGGCCGCATGGCACATTTCAAATGCAATACTTCTCTGCTTACACCTCCTGCGAATACTTACACCACCTGCCGCGCGGCTAAGCGCAGCAGCACAGCTAAATACGACGTGCACTAGCAACTAACGTTTCTAGAACCATTGGTTCAAAAAACATTGCTAACTGTGTACGGCTACACCAGCCGCTGTCATCGAGTGCTATCCGCCTCGTGCATCGGTATGGTGGCGCCACCGCTCGACTCAGGCGGTTGCACCCTCTCCCAATCCCCCCCATAGGATCCCATGCATTTTGAATGAAGTTTGCGATTCCGTTGCGCAAAAACAAACTAGCGCTATCTCTCGACAATACGCCACACCGACGACGCAACGCGTCCTCTTGCTTCCACGGATATGCCATGCTCCAAAGTTACACCGTTACACCTCTCTTCACTTTCTTTTATTTCTTTCGGTGGCCGTGAGAGCGTGCGCTCTGCACTGTGCAGTAGCGGGGTAGCGGTAGCGGTAGCGCACCCGACAAGACCGGCTGGGCTCGTCGCTTTCGTCGCGTCTTCTTTGAACGTTGCAACGTTAATATTGTGTTAAGGCGGTGGCCACACGTCGGACGATGAGCCCTGATTTCGTTCAGCTGCCATCTCATCAACGGCAATGTTCCAGACGCCTCAGTTACCGCGGCTGGCGGCTGGCGCTTGTTGTGATCGGCGCCGGCGACGTAGTACGAGCGCACGTGGGTTACAGCTACGTTCGCTCGTCATTTTTGCGACTGTTCTTGACCAGGCTTAGCGTCTTGTACGAAGACACGTGCATGATGTACGAAGCGTAACGAGCACGAACAGATTCACGGTGCGTTATGCCGACTTGCTTTGCGCCGGGCTGCAAGAGCGGCTACCGCAACGACGACTCCGCTTCACGACACTTCATCGGACCTCCAAAAGACCCTACGCAATTCAAAAGGTGTGAACAAGCTTTGCATCGCAAAGATAGAAAGCTTGACGCGAAATCTAAGGACTGAGACGTTCCTTTTGAGACTGACGACACTGTAAAGCACTATTGTCATGTTGTTGTGGGACAAGAAGTTTTGATCTCACGTGGAAAGTGGGAACTCGCGCCCGGTGCCGTGCCGCGCTTGTTCCCAGCACTTCCACCTCACATGTCAAAGCCAAAATGTTCGGGATCAAGGTGCAAATCCCCAAAAAACGCACGGCGTCCCGCAAAGCCTGGTGCCCAGTTTGAAGGAGCCGCCAGAAATAGAACAGCAAAACGAAAGGCAGGCGATTACCTACACGCTATCGAGGCTGAGAGTAGCATCACAATGACATTCGATCAGTTGTCTTCTATAGCGTCTTTGTGACAGTCTCTGCCGTAAGCACACAGCTATAAAACAGCTGAATAATTCTGCATCTGGCGTGCTTCGCGCTCAGGAAGAAACTGTGCAGCGCTCGAAGACTGACAGCGTATATGTAAACACAAGCGAGAAACTATGATTCCGGCGTAGTAACTGCTTTTCTGCCTTACCCAAGCTTAAACCAGCCATCTTGCATCCTATTTATTATCATTTTACCTAGTACTGTCGCTACACATTGAGTTTGCTAGAGAAAAGCCTACCATTTTACTGGCCCGGGCTGCCTCACGAGCACGTCCAAGGCCGCCTGCTCTTCTTCGTAGCTAGACACGCAGAATGCTCGTAACCGTAAGCGATTATGTTTTTGGCATGCTCGAACTCTCTTCATCGTCGCAGGTATCTTCGTCGCAGGTGGAGGGACCAGAACTCGTATTCATGCCGTGCCGCTTACCTATGGCGCGTTTGGAGAGACCGGCTGGCTGGCTGTCCGAGACGGGTGTTGTGACGTCATGCTTTCCAACCCTAGTCAACCGGGCGGCTCGGCGCGCGCCCACAAAAACGCCAAAAATAAACTATCCGCTCAGAGAGGACATCTATTCGATGTAATCGCACACTGAGATTTCATTTACAGAGTTCTCGTAAAATTTTCCGTTTTTGGGTCAGTATCCCTTTAACCGTCGCGAAAACGTGTCTTGTAAACATTGCAAAGCATTGGTGATGTTTTTCAAGAAAGTTTTTTTAAATAAACTGTAGACAACATGAGCACTGTTCTAGAACTTTTTTGTATCTCGAGTAAGTACCCTTGTTTGTACACTATATAGGCTTTTACAAACGTGTTGGATTGTTCTTCGTCTAGATAATACGGCAGCGGCTAAAATTGTGGCAGTGATAAAAAAAGTTACGCTGAAAACCCTCATCCGCTTAGAAACTCCTATGCTTGCAAGTTTAGCGCAATGTACACAGCTCAAATTTAGCCAATCAATGAGCAACGCACGCGGGCCAATGCATACAGACGACCTTATGCATATCCATCTAAGTAGTCCGCAAATGAGATGCTCGTACGTCGACTGGAAGAATGAAAAATGTTTGCGTTTGCCACTAGTACAATTAGAAAGTTGCCGCGCAGTTGCCGAGAACAACTGCGCGGTGGACCGCCTCGTTACGCCGTGGCAGCAGACGACGCGCCGATAGTGGCGCAAGACGTGACTGCAGCGCCGCTAGTTCTCGCCACCGCCGTTCGGACCACCCTGCTCCGCTGGCGGAGATACGGAGCTTTGAAACTGAGTTTGTTCTATAGTCGGTTACAGCCTAAGAATAAATATAAGCTCTGCCCACGAGGCCGCACTGCTCATATTTTGCATGCCTCCGCGCTACAAATGAAGTAGTTCCTAAACAATGGCAATAATTTTCACGCATATAAACCTTATTTTGCGATACTGCACTGATACTGAAATAAAGATTGCAAAGCTAGAAAAAATAAATTGTGAACACACGGAGTTCAGCGTCAGCTTAACAATATATCTGTTGTTTAAATCGCACCTCCCGCCATGGTCGTCTCGGAGTCTATACGAAGAAGTGATGTACATCTCAAAGGTGATGCTTCTGGGCAGTACTTATTATGGTAATAAAACAAAGAATGCCTGATTTGACATAAAACTTAAAATAAAGGAATCTTATTTTACGGTTTCACAGAACCTGGACATTAATCACATTTAATAAAGTCATTTGTAATTTTTTTACGAAACTTTCGCCGCCAGTTTTTTTTTTTTTGTTTCACTGTCTGCTGCAACTATGGCAACTGTGACTCAAAGCGAAGTATGGCGAAGTGTTCCGAGATTGCCTTCGTGAATTTTGACTCTTGTGTTGCCGTAAATACCGCATTTGCGTCTCCAGTCACCGTGCTTGTAATCGCGTTTGAGGAAAACGCCGAGGCTTCATTTCAAGTGTTGTTTCAACGAAATAAAAGCCTGTAGCACACATGGCGTTTAACTGTGGGGGTGATTGCATGCGTTGCCGTTACGTTCACGCCAAGGAGCACGTAAGCGGCTAAAGTGGCGTTGAGTAAAAGCTTTGCGTGGGATTGTTTCTCGCTTCGACAACTTGCACTGACACTGCCATTACCCCTTAAGCCCTTGAACGTTCAACTTTTTAATTTATTTATTACTTATGTATTACATACCTGCGTCGCCCCAGTGGGCAATACAGCAAGGGGGCCCACTTTGGCTAGACGAGGGGCCCCTACCTTCTATGTATGTGTGTGTCTGCGAAAAGGATATACGCTTCTAAAAAAACAGTTTATTTGTCAACGTTTCGATCGGAGACCGATCTTTATCAAGGCAAAGTTTACGAGGCTTCGATGCGCTTTTATAGCATCGTCCTCCGAGCAGGTAGAGAGAGAAAAAAAATAATGAATAATAAGAAATGTAGAAATGACAGAATCAGTAGCGAAAAGACCATTCGTATAGACTCAGAGATAGAAAAAACACGTGCATCCTCGAAGAAAAAAAATGGAAAACATGTCTATATAGATAATCTCGGTGCACACAGTCAGTAAGTACATTCCTTTCGTCCATTGTAAAGCCCCACCTCTCCGGCTCCCCACTCCTCATTTATTCGTGAAGCATAGTGAGGGGGTGAGACTTCACAAGAAGGGATAAGCGCTTAAAAAAGGGTCTATGCACTTATAAGCTTCACGAGTATAATATAAACAAATCGTCACTGTGTAATACATGCACACAATACACGCGAAATGCAAAAAACGCACGTTAGACAAAAACAAGAATTCCAAATATGATATCGTGAAGTATGATGCAACGCCATTAAAAACAAACCTTTTTTTTCACTCAATAATAGTTTAAGCGGCGTCACTTCAGTTACAATCACGATCCATGTGTGTCACAGCGAGCGCATCATTTCGCGGTTTGTAGACAACGATTACCTTGCACGGCGTTTTTCAATGCAAGGCGTTCGTGCATCGAGCTCGCGACTTAGGCGACGGGCACTTCAACCTAGCACATCATTCTGGGCTGGTGGAACTGAATTCCGTTAAGACGACGCAACTGCGCCAATAGGCACACGTCACATAATCACACACGCACCAGGTGACCACAATTATCTTCTTATAATGCACACACCACTGCATATTCTCCACACCTGGTTTGTTTACTTTCGCATTGTGTTGCGCTAAGGGGTATGTTCGTCGCTTTCTTTCTTTCACGCATCGTCCGCACATACGTCATCCATATAGGCGCACAGCATGACGCATATAACAATATAGATCACCAAGATTCCCACGTAGCGAGCTCCAAGTAACACACACACACGCAAGCACATGTGGCAACGCTATAGAATAATGCCATGGCTTTTGAGGGCGATACATCGTACACAGACGCGCACATTCCGACTTCACTTTCACCTCACTTCACAGGAATGAACGCGACTACGATCGCCGATGTGGTGAACCTCAGGCGATATGCTTGGTGTATCCGAGCGATGGAGGGAACACACGCCGTGTTGCATCTCGACGCTGCCGAAACAACGGAATGCGCTAAAGCGTTGTGAAACACTCCGGGCCGCTGCCACTTCAGTGCACTTCCAACGCGGCACAATCACAAGCTTCTACTGCATCGAATGACGACCGGCGAGGCGAGGATGATGCTGGGTACACGCGGATAACATTAGGAAATAACTTCTTCTGGAAGGAACACCGCAGGAAATTGGAATTGACGGATCTCAGTCACGGTGCAGCGGTACCTCGCCTCTCGTCGCGAACGGCGCCATGTTGCATTTTGCATTGGTTCGTCTTAACCGTTAGGTCATGGTAAAGAGCGGCCGTAGTTGGACGCGCATAATACAAATGGACAGCGGTACAGTTTACTTTTTATTCTTAGCTTGTCACCGACTATAGTAACGTTGCTTCGTTGTTACCGCGCAGAGCGTACTATCGTGCACGCCCAGTTCAGACGTTGAGTGCGCGAGATTGCATCCCACTACAATGTGTTCGACCGTCGTCTTATCTGTGAGGAGCTAGTTTAGCCGCACCAAAGCAGGTGCTCCGCTAATGTTGCGATCAAAGAATGTGTTCGTGTCATGTGTCATTGGCTGAATGAGTCCCATTTATGCGGAACGCGTGGGTCCTTAGCTTGCTATGATGCGTGATTTTTTGTTCTGCTTTGCCAGCGTAATCGCCTCGTTATAAAGGGCCCACTATTGGCCTCGAGGCCCACCACGGGAAACGCCGGCGCCACCGTCGGCGTGACGTGCTTGGCAGGATCACGTGGTCTCAGCGGCCGCGTCGGCTGCTTGTGCAGCGCTGCCGCGTGCTTTGAAAACGAGTTTCAAGTACCACATGCGCTGCGGTCTGTTCAAATACGAAAGATTTCTCGCATTTTCTACTGAATTGAAACCCTTTTAAATAGAATGGCTGCCTCCGAAGGCGACAAACATGGGGCTCTACCCCTCGGTGCCGCAGTGCCGGGCTTACGCAACGGAGCCCAGTGTCAGCCTGCACCGGTAACCGCGGGACAAGAAACTGCGTGAACCACGGGTTGTAAAGCTAAGAACCGGCAAGTAGCCATCGGCTACGAGTCTTGTGTGCAACAAGCACTTTCGCGACGCAGACTTTCGTTACTGCGTCGGGCCTGCGATGTTCGGTGAGTAGCAGACAGCGCGCACTGAAACGATGGCTCACGCGCGCTTCCCGCCGGCAAATGATGCTTACCTGTCACAGCATGGAAAAGGCGCTACCTTTTACCACGTGCGATACCATCTCAAAACCTTCCCGTGCGACCTCTTGATCGTCGGCGCCCTGCTCAACATCCCCAAAATCGGCTGCAGATGCGCAAGTCATTGTTTAGATACGTTGAATTTAAAAGCTCACAGGGTCCCTTATGAATTCGCCAAAGATGACTGGAAGGCGAAAGCCACCTTCTTCTTCTTGTCAGTCGATGTATTGATTCTCCCGCGCCACCCTCCAAAAGCGTTCTGCACCTAACGCGGTTTTGCACGGCCTCCGTGACCGATCACGGAGGCAATGCAAAGCGACCATGACCTTGAATACGTCATCACGTGACGTCACGTTATGTGACGGCATAATGACGCTACATATTTTGGGGATCTGTGACGTCATGATGACGTCATATGATAACGCCATCCCCGATCACGGAGGGACCATGTCGTGTCAATACGTCATGTGACAACACGTTATGTCACGTCATGGTGATGTCATAATGAAGTTAAAAATTTAGGAGGTCTGTGACGTCATGATTACGTCATATGTTGACCTCATCACGTGACGATTATTTTTTGCGTCACTCGTCTTACCGCCGCGACGGTCAATCTTCCTGTTTGAAGAGGCATCTGGCTTTCGCCTTCATAAGCTACGCGACGTTTGCTGGTGGACGTACGTAGCTAGAGAGTCAAATGCTGCGGCTGCATTTCTGTTGGCAATAACATTTCTTCAGTCGAGCTTGCGTTCCCCTGACGCAAACACTATGTGCTAAAAAGCCCAAATTTATTCGTGTCACTCTCAATCTGACGTTGGGCCTCTCAAACCCCATGTATTTTCTTGGAGCCTCATTTATTTACGTCGGAAAGATGCCACCCTGTTGGCGTTAAACACGACACTGCTGCCAAAATTGCTGGGGTACTCGTCAAATATTTACTATCTTGTTTTGCGGCTGCTGGTTGCTGCAATAACTTCTATTTTATTCACCGCTATTTCAAGGTCACGTGGGTCCTAGTTCACAGCCGACGCTTGCAGAACAAGTCCGGCGAACGTTACTGTATTTTCTTTCTTTTCCTTGTCGTTGCATGCTACTACCATGCTCGGTCTCGTGGACTACTTCTCCTTCCACCAGCAATCTCGAAGTGGTGAAGCTTTGGTCTATGAATTTGTTGATGACAAAGAGCGACAAGTTCACTGGAATGCAAATGAAACGATAATTAAGAAGCATTAAAAAATGGCGTCGCATTTGCTCACGTTTTGTGTGAGCAAAGTTTGAGATTGGGCTAGTTGGTAATCCATCTTCAACAATCAGCGCAAGAATGGACAAGGGACGTCTATGTTCCCTTTCTTGTCCCTTCTTGCACTGATTGTTGCAGTTTGTGTGAGCACCAAACGAAACGAATGCCCTGAATAAAGAAACAGAAGCAGCGGCATTTGCCCGCTGAGAAGGCCGATCAATACGCATTGCGAGACAACTTGTCAAATGACATTAAACCGTACACGAATTTAGACCGAAAAAAAAAATGAATCCTCGGGACGGCACATCACAAAGTTGCCATGCGCACCGATCCCGTAGTTGCAACGAAATTGTTTTTGAACTGCTCTGATAGCGTCCGCGCAACAGTAGTTTGTGTATTCACAAATTCTCATATTTTGCGGCCTAAAGTTCTCAGCGCGGTGCCAAAACGCGCTTGTAGCAAAAGCGAAACCATCAGTACGAGCATACATGCAGACGCTCATGCATGCAGAGGCACCGTCAGTCGTCGCGAACCCGTGCGATCGCTGGCTTGAGGCTTCTTTCTGTTATGCTCCGTTTAGTTATACAGGCAGTCTACTCTACTCTAACGAGATATTTCACCTATTTTGCACTCAACAAGAGACTACCTTTCACGCAAGAAGCCGGTTCAGGGGTCTCCAACGCGGTGACCGCGTGAAGCGGGTGCTCGGTTTTCTGCAGAGAGACAGCGACTGTAGACTATCTTGTGCTTTCTGTTCGTCGAAAATTCTTCTTTTGACAGAAAAGAACATATTTCTTTTCCAAAGTGCCTGCAGAAATGTCGCGGAGGGCTTCCGCGAGGTGATTTTATAGAGCGCCGACAGCAAAACCTATGAGGCGCGCGCCGGCGGCATCCTGCCTAGCACGCAATCGTGGCGCGCCCGATAGAGGGCGACTCTGTAACTTCTCGCCGCCAATAGCATAGCGCAGCGTTCGCGTCAGCCAGGGGTGCTGTCGCGGAACGATTCTATTTTTTATTCCAATGCTTTTCCGCGTGACGTCTTCGCTTGCGTCAGCGCTGGGCGGGAACGCGCAACGTTTTTTGAACTGTCCAATCATGAGCTCTCTGTGTTGCCCGGATGTTTCTTTTTCTTTTCTTCGCCCTTTCAGGGGCCGTATAGTTATTTTATTTAATAAGAAAGCGTGTAATGAAACTACGGTCGTATGCTTAATGAACTAAAATTGTTTTACAAATGGAACACATCAAAATGGTAGGTATTTAAATAAAAAAAAACACAAGTATCTCTATATTTTGAGTCGTAGCCGTATTTGCGCCATATGTGCAGCCAAGCCGTGTCGTTCAGCGCAAAGAAAATGGCTGCCTATGTCAAAAGAACAGCTGTGCGTGTGCGGTCGCCCGTAATACGTCGCAATTAGTGCAAGGTGGGGATGGTTACTGTCGGCTAAGAAGAATATTAGACTCTGCGATCTTTCCGGAAGCCGCGCAATCTGCTGAACCGAGGTGAGTAGAAAGGTGTCGTGCCGTGGTGTGTGTTCTCGGCTGCATGCATCCGTCTGACGAGTTTCTTTTTTTTTATCTGTAGCAACGCAACGGAGAAGAAATCTGAATGACTGTGAAGAGCTACATAGTCAACAAGATGCGTTTGAGAACTCGCGAAGCAGCGAGTACCGTTTGTTGGGGCACCGCCACCGCAAAGCGTCACTTCATGAACGCGGTGCGCTGCATCGTGCATCGACAGTACTCCGTTGCTCAAGCTACCATGCCGATCCGCGAAAGCTGCTGCTGCTGCTGCTTCGATTTCGAAGGTAAGTGTAGCGCAAGGAGGTTTTTTTTAAAATCTTAGTGTAGCGCATTTATTATTTTTGTTAGGTTAAACATATAATACGGAAGAGAATGAGAGTGCGAAAATTAGAACGATTTTTGCAAGGTAGAACGATCAGCGTAGAGGAAGGTTTTGCCTCTTAAATTTCCTCTGCGGTATGGCTGATGTGGGAAGTCGGTGGGGAAAAAAATGTCGGCGAAAGGACCGCGCGTTTCGACAGTTCAGAGGGACATGCTGATACAGTTCCGGGAGCAGCACCCGTACCTGGGGAGATATTACACGGAGGTCTCCCCGCGTATGACTGCTGCTCGAAAGAAGCAGCTGTGGCAAGAAATCGCCACGCTGCTGAATCAGCAGGGGCCTGCGGTTAAATCCCCATAACTATGGCGTAACCACTGGGCCAAGATGGTCTACGGCGCGCGGAAGGAGCTCGCGAGATCGACAAGCGAGAGAAAGTGAGCTCTGTAATAATCTGCGCCTTCATTGTCGTTTCACGTTGTGGGTGTGTTTTCTTTTTATTTTGCAGCGCCACGAGTGGCGGCAGGGTTGGCGGCATTGACGGCCGCGTCTTAGACGTCCTTCAGAGGACCGGCGCAGTGGTCACCACCCCGCCCGAGTATTACCCCGTTCCCGACGTGGTGCGTACCTTTTCTCTCGCTAATCATGTCCGTGCCAGTCAGATAGCGATAAAAGTGGGCATTGTGATTGCCGAAATTTGTTCCATTGCCACAGTCCATACTATTGAATGCAGAATACTGTGACTTGTTATGAGAGCACATGCATGGTACTTTAACGTGCTTACGTGATCTTGAAAGATGAATCCTTTAGCGAGATTGTGAAGATGTTCATTGTTGTCATTTTTTTGCATGAAGTTTGTGCGATGGTCGGCTATACATTCGAAACTAGCTTGTTTAAGCGATGCTTGTTACACCCGATACGCAGCATGTGTCATCAACGTATTATGCTCAAATGCAGGAGACTGAGGTCGTGGTGGAAACCTCTCATGCAGCTACTAGTGCAGTTCAACGGGGGCCGAGCGACGTTGACCGTAAGGCAACCTATGTGTTTGTGCTGTGAGAACTTATGTTCTAGATATTCATGCTTTCATGACAGGGAAGCATGTATTCGTAATTATGTGTACGTGAAAATGAGGTTTCCAGGTTGAAGTTTTAGAATAGTAAAGTGGCATGTTTTCAGAGTGGTCTAACAGTAAATGAGTAATATTTGTTCTTGTTGTTTCACACACACCAGTGCAACCAATACCCCTCCAGCCACAAGTGCCACAGCCCGGACCTTCGCAGCCGCAGCCCGGACCTTCCCAGCCGCATCCCGGACCTTCGCAGCCGCAGCCTGGACCTTCGCAGCCGCAGCCCGGACCACAGCCACAACCCCGCCGAAGACAGCCCAGGCAGCTGGAGGAAGTTGTGTGCCGGGCTACGGATGAGTACGTGCGGCAGGGCCAGTGTGCCGATGCGAGGGCCCTGGCAGACCGTAAGTTCCACCACAAGATGTTGGAGCAAAACCGGCGTGTACGTATAACTACAGCCATGCACATTCACGGCATAACAAGAGTAGCACAAGTTGCAAATATCGCACCAATACTGCTCATCTTGTTCGCCAGCATGACACGGCTTGCCTGTTAAAGCACGAGTGGCCAGCTAAAATTGGCCCATCGCAACACCGACATTTCCATTGGTGTTTGCAATTTTGTTGCTCAAGTGTGTAGTCGCTTGTGCTAATAATTTCTCCGTGGCGGCTGTACCTGTTTGCACGTGTAAGTGGTGTAGGTGAAATTGTAGTATAGAATGTATGGATTGGTAAACGACCTTAAAACCTACATTTAAAGAGGTCATGAATCACATCTCGGGCATGGTGAAACAAGGCATTCTACAAACATTCACTACTGTGAACACATCAGCCACATTTTGTAGTTGTATGAGGCACGCTGAGGTTGCTAGCGAATCACGCTGTTGTCATTTTTTTCGGGCGCCCTTTTTTCGTACAGAGGCAGGTACTCACTATGTTCAGTGGCGGGTGCTTGTTATTCAACATAGAAGATATGGCATTTCTATTGGCCTGTAGCTGACTTGAATAGAGCGGTGTTGCAATCAGATGCGCTTCTTGGTGCAGTATGCCACCATGTGCCGCCGGCGTTGCAGCATTGGAATCGCAGTGCAGGCACGTTTCTTGACGTGCATTCAAGGTCATGACGCACGATGACGTAGCTTCTGCCCTTGTGCCATCCCTCCCTGTTCATTTCTAGCACTCATCGGTATGAGAGGAGGGAGAAAGCGCTTAAAGCGTGCGACAGATCGCTACTTGAAGCGCAAGACACAATAAACATCAGTGCTGAGGTCAATCAGTTATTACTTGAAAAGTGGTACAGTACTCCTCTAATGGTTTTATTACTTCTTGTACACCTTCGCGTGATGCAATTAGTCGTATTGCTTAGGCCCTTACTTGCCTAAATGAGGCTACACAAGCAGTTCAAGAAAAGAAGGGCAAATAGCATTCCTACCCATCTTTATGGAAAGAAGGCAGCACCTACAGATGCCTGAACGTAATGTTAAATGGATTAAGTTTCCTTATTGCTTGAACTTGGGAAAATATTTGGTGCATATGTAAAGCGCACACTACTGTCATATTTGGGAATGTCGTACGTGTTAGGTGAACCTGTTGTGCGCATGATCTATATACTGTTAAAGAGTATTCCATTATAGTGTTCTTGTCATTGTCCCGTTCTGCAGTGCTGTTTCACATCAGTGTGTAGCCATTCACTCGCTGGTCAAAACACTACTCTGTTGTTACATTGAAATGTGAGCACTTGAGAAATTGGACTGCACCTTAAACTGCGGCACCATGTATTGACATTGCTTGCGTACACTTAGTTTTGGTAGTGCTCTGCACAATAACAAAATGTACTTGCATCCAAACACTGAGGCGCTGAGGAAGTCAATCGTCATGTTTACAAGTGCTACCACCCGCCACGGAGGTCTAGTGGGTACGTTGCTCGACTGCTTACCCGCAGGTCACGGGATCAAATGCCGGACGTGGTGGCCGCTTTTTCGATGGAGGCGAAAATGCTACAGGCCCATGTACCTAGACGTAGGAGCATGTTAAAGAACCCCGGATAGTTGAAGTTTGCGGAGTCCTCCACTAAGGCATCTCCTATAGTGATGTCATGGTTTTGGGACAAAAAACACTAACATTTGTTATTACGAGTGCCACCACTAAGCGGTGCACTTGCTTATTCATGTTCACGTCACGTATGTTTCTGCTAGCAATCTGTGGGCCTAATATGTTGATGTTGTGAAACAAACAAGCATAGATGGTCATAGCGATTGTTATGCATGTTTGTTTGGTGCAATCAAAGTCAATAATAGTATGCACTGAAAATACTACTATTCAGGAACAATTCAATTATAATCTGAGGCCTTGGTACCATCTCCTTGTAAATACGTGAATTTTTTTCTCAACCAGCACCACGAGCCCCAGATGGCCAGCCAAGAACGGCTGGAAAACCAGCTCTGCCGTCTCACCGAAGACGTGGGCCGGCTGCGCCACGTTCAGCAGCAGCGCCTCGACCAAGAGCGCAGGGCGAACGAATGTACCCAGCGCCTGCTGCAGCAACTTTTGGAGGCCCTGGCCGGTGGGGCTGCACTAGCCACTCGCCCACCTCAGCCTCCTAGCACGTAAATTTTATTGATATATACTGAGTATGTACAGCGCAATGAAACGAAGGCAAGAGAAACACACAAACGACATTGACTGGCACTGACTTCCAACTGAATTATTGAAAAGCATGAAGGCCGCTTTTACGCATGTGCACGTCTTATCAGCAAGTGAAACGAGTCGTGGGTGAGCATACATCTCTCTGTCACTTAGATACACACTTGGCGTGATTACACACTTAATACCGGATTTCCTAATGTGGGCTGCCTCGAAGTGCATTTACACTTGTTGCAGTGATATCCAAGATGTCCGCCTGAATTGTTTTTTTACAAAAAAAAAAAAAAAAACTCTTGTGCTCTGATGTTGAAACGTGGCCCGCCGGCCCAATGTACTGTTTTCCCCAGCTGAGTGGCATCTTGTATACCACGTGAAGCACACAATCAGTGTTACGATGAGCATGCATTTTCGTGCAGGATTTTTTCTTTTCTGTGGTGAGCATAGGGCCAATCTGACCTAACTTACAAGGCGCAGAAAACACCACTTTGACGTCATATCTTTGGGTGATCTTCTTAAGATTGCGATGTGGTGTGAAAGTGTTGTTTTCTGCGCCATGTAAGTTAGGTCAGATTTGCCCTATGCTCACCAAAGAAAAGAAAAAATCCTGCACGAAGAAGCATGCTCATCGTTACAGCGATTGTGTGCCTCACGTGCTATACAAGATGCTACACAGCTGGGGAAAAGAGTACATTGGGCCGATGGGCCACGTTTCAACATCAGAGCACAAGAGTATTTATTTTGTAAAAAAACAATTCAGGCGGACATCTTGCATATCACTGCAACAAGTGTAAATGCACTTCGAGGCAGCCCACATTAGGAAATCCGGTATCAAGTGTGTAATTACGCCAAGTGTGTATCTAAGTGCCAGTGAGATGTATGCTCACCCATGACTCGTTTCAGTTGCTGATAAGATGTGCACATGCGTGAAAGCGGGCTTCATGCTTTTCAATAATTCAGTTGGAAGTCAGTGCCAGTCTGTGTCGTTTGTGTGTTTCTCTTGCCTTCGTTTCATTGCGCTGTACATACTCAGTATATTCAACACATGTACCAACTAGCCCATCAACGGATCCTTGTAGCATAAATTTTACGAAGGAAGGAATTTTTGTCACTTTTTTTTTCTGCGCACACTTGCCCATCTACCACTGACGGTATGAAGCCCCAGTATCTGTAACATACAACAGGGGCCGCATTCACAAAACTCACTTACGAGCAAACTGTCGCGTAAGTCGATTCACGAAGCGAAAAAAACGTCGTAAGAGGCCATCGTTATCACATCGGCCGCTGCGGTAAAGCACGCTGCGACTGTCCAGGAACATGTCGGCGATGGTGATACAGTTGCTATATTTGGTGACGTCACTGAAAAAGGCTCGTAAGTGGATTCACGAAGCAAAAAAACTGCGCAGAAACAGCGTGGCTACGAGAAAATCCCAAGAGTGGTCGGACCACTCTTACGAACAATATGGCTGTTTAGAACATGGAACTGCGGCGGGTGCTTGGGTGCCGTGGCTGATTTTGAGCTAATTCACGGCCATGTAAGGCTGCTTGATGATTGCTGATACGTTTTAATTTATTTCGGCGCTTTGAGTTTCGTGTGTCGTTTTCCTTGTACGCTATGGACAGTATTGACACTCGCAGTCGTCCAATAAGCTGGGAGTCGTAGTAATTAAAGAAGACTATTGGGTGGCAGTGGCGAAAAATTATACATGCACAGGCTTGTGGTTGGATTAAAACCAAAGATCTACATACATGGTCGATGAAGTCGAAAGCGGCGCGGTATTTGTTAAACTTTCTTTTTGTTATGTTGTTGTGTTGCGTCCTACTTCCTCCAATGAGACGTCCAGCGTATGATGATCTACGCAGCATTGGTCGAAATTACGGCCAAAGAGGTTCAGAGGAGCACATCAGCTGCATGCTATTGGAAATAAAATTGAGCGGAACATTTCAGTTAGCCGTTATTACAGCCAATTATATGATTCCACAACATGTCTAGTTGGATTGGCTTTAACTACCCAATAGGCGCGATCTCCGAAATGCAGCTGTCGTTATGCACTTTGGGCCTATCCAGAGCTGGCTCGTACAATGCAAATCACAGCATATTATAGATGTTCGTGGTTATGCATGAAACCACAAACAAATCGAGCTTTTCGACCTTCACTCTTCGGAAACCGAAACGGAACGCGCTTATATGGCACGTATTCAGAAAGAATGGCTCCAGTAATTTGAAATGACATCGTAAATATGTGCGAATGCTCACGATTCGCGAGTATAAACAAACCTTTGCCGAATTCATGTCCCTTTGATTATTAACTGCCATTTACCTTGGCGTGAGAATATCATATAAAGCTGGCTTCACCCACTCATATGGGTATTTTGTGCTCAGAAGCGCCAGCTTGTCCTGGAAATGATCGCGCAGCCAAGGCGAAACCCCTACTGCAGGCTCCTATCGTAGCCGACGACAAACGCAAGCAGACGACGGCTTGGGTGAGAGGCGCAGCTTGTGATTGGTTTGGAAGCAGTGCTCTCTACATCAGGTCATCTTATGACGTTGGCAAAACAATTCTTTCATCGCGCGCTACTGTCGTGTTCGTCATATCTTCCCCCTCGCACATAAGAGAAATTTTTATCTCGCCGTGAAAAACGCGCAAGAGCTTTTTGTGAGTTCTCTTAGCGCTCGCCCCTGCTGCGCAGTTCGCTAAAACAACATGGCGCCGTAAACTTTGTGTGTCGGTGTCGATTTTCGCAAACGCTTGAGTTCCTTCAGCGTTCGACTGGATGTGCTGTGAATACCGCTGCTTTTTCGGTGCGCGCAAGCCGCGTGAAGACCGAGGGCAGTGTCTCTTGGTGTGTGGTGAAGCGCAGCGAAGCCTGTGCCTCGGTGTGTTTAGAAGCGGGGATCGGCGCCTGTGTATCGACGGTAACTGGCACTGGAGGAGCCTGCAATGTGTGTTTGAGTGTCGGTAACAGTTCGTTTGCTTCGCTTTCCTGTGTCTCATCAAGGTGCAGTGCGGCATTTCGAATTGACAGCATTTTGGCACGTTACTTGAGTGATTCCGTGCTCGAACGGTAACGCATGAACTGCGCTCTGTATTTGGTTCTTGCCTCGCCACTGGTTAGCCCGTGCGCTTCTATTTTCTTGTGAGCAGTCCAGGCAAATGCAGTGTTCGCGAGTGAAGCGATGTGCGTTGTGAACAGTGGTGCTGTGTTGACATTTCCAAGACTTGTGAAGAGGCTGTGCCCGTGTGACAGAAGATTAAAAGCGTTGATAACCGTGTTTCGCCCTACGAAGTTGTGATGGTGCTTTATGAGGGCTTTAAGGATTTGGCGCTGGGCTTGGCGTTTTATTGTTTAACTCGTTGCTTCTCCTTTTTGTGATAACCGTAATCCGAACGTCATAACGTGTCGAACCGAAGTCGCGCGCCGAGACATTCTGCGGGTAGATGTGGCTGCTTTGGCAGTGCGCCTTGACTGTTCTCCGGTGAAAACTTGGACTTGTACCTGGCAGCGAAGGCACGTGGACGTCGCACTTCGCTCCGGACAGAACAGACTTCTCACTGGTGCCTCGCCTTGGATGAATTCGTAGACCAGCACCTGCTAAGGACAGGTTTTCGAGTCCATCTGTCCTGTCGTTTTGCACGGCACTGGAGCCTTGACTACAGCGGCCCACGGCGATTTCTCACGCTTCACCAGTGGATGTACACGCCTTGCATTTCTAGGTCAGCGACCAGCTTCCAGTCCACAGACGTGTTTTGCCTGTGGCTGCAGAGCACATTCGATTCCCGATGACGCTGACGGCTGCTAATATCGTTGTGCCATCGGTGAGTTGAACTTGCGCAACTAATTTCGTTGCTATTCGTGTAGTGCTATAACGTACGTTTGTAAGTTTTTCATCCCAGCAGATGTAATGTCACCTCATGTTAAGTTCCAGTACGAAAAATGTACTATTACCGCTTTGTATATACGTATATATTGCCGATATACATGTATTGCAATATGAGCAAGTACACCAGCAGTTTTTATGATTTTGGCTTAAGCAGGATTTTATCTGATTATGAAGAGGAGCCTATCTGTTTACCACGCTTGACAGCTGAGAGAAAAATATTTGATGCGACTTCATTTTCCAGGAGCCATGTAGCACTTTTTCAGGAATTCCTTTTATATTGCAAAATTACTTGTATAGAAGATTACCGCTGTGGCAGTACTATGCTTTACCAGGACATATATATCTTACAGTATGTAAAGCTTCAGTTTGATTCAAATTGAATATAGCATATGATAGCTTTGACTAAGTGATAGGTTTTGTGTTACTGCCAAATATGTATTAGGAGCGCTTTCAATGATGGTTTTTTTTAATATATTCTTTTTGGCCTCTTCACAGACCGCAAACTTTCGTAAGGTCCTGGGATCCATCGATTGCAAGCACTGGCAAATCAAGCCACCTTTTGACTTGGAGCACCTGTACAGAAATAGGAAGGACCTGTGCTCCCTAAATGTACAAATCTTTTGCAACGGTGGGGTTGTCATCATCCAGCCGACCTCAAAGGGGCCTGGAAGCACTCATGGCAGCCTCATCTGGATGAACTTTGCTGTGCCTGGGAGCTTCAAGGTCAGAAAACTGCCTAATGGCTGGTTGCTAGGTTGGTTTTTTTTAAGTACAGATGGCACAGTAAACACTGGTTAATGTACGCACCTTCACAACCCAATCATTGTTACTACAGTGGATGCTTGTATTATTTTCACACAGCGATGCTAATTGGATACTTAAGAAGAAGCAAACTATGATAGAATTGACAATATCGAAAGTGTAAAGTCTGCAGCTTATGAATTTTACTCCATGCATGTGAGACTAGAAAGTTGTGCTTTTGAAATAGCACTAATACCTTTATTGCTTGTTGAGCTCTTGTGCTTGTGACTCGCTCAATGTTACAAGTGCTATGCATCGAAATAGCAAGTGGCTGAAAATCGCCTGGCTATTCGCAACATGCAGGGAGAAAGAGCTCTAGTTCCAGCCTCAGGCAACACAGGAGCAGTAAATGCGCATTTTACCTGCCATAGCTCATCTTTTTTTTAATGTTGTGGCACGTTGTATTTCTGCCGCACATGTTCTCAGCACAATTGCACAGTACACGTTTGTTGATCTCTGAAGGTGACTCTCGCTATGCCTGAGTGCCAAGGGTGCTCACCCTGGCTGGCCCAGCTGAGCAGCAGTGCAGTGCAGCCCCCACCTATGCAAGACAAGTCATACAGTGCACCTTTGGTGTTCTGAGCAGGACACAGCATATCCGTCCGGCATGGCATTGACATCAATAATAATGATGGTGAGTGTTTGTGGAAGCCATAAGAGCCCATTAACATGCATTTGTGGATTATGAGTGTGTTTGTTGCTCACAAGCGTTTCTCCTAATCAAGTGCATTTTTTTTTCAAAGTGTACTTTTGTTAGGAAAAACGGTATTGAGCAACAAAAACACACATATTCCGCAAATGCTTTGCGCTTTCTAGTCTTCAAAATTACTTCTGCACACTGTATGATGAGGTGGCTATGTTAGGTAACTTTAAAGTGATGAACATTAGCTGTTGTCTTGTAACATAGCAATACATGAGTACACTGTAAGAAAAAAATCGAGTATTTGGAAGTATTTCTGCCACACCATAATAATTGTAATCTTGCTTGCTCACGTTTCTTTTTTTTTGAAAACCCGGCTCTTGGCACTTTCCTATCAAGAATGCTATGTCACTCTGATAACACGCGCGTCATTCGTGACCGGGAAGTACCCGGACCGTGGTGATAACGCGAGGAAAGTACGTGAGGTGGATGACGACTATAGTTGTGGAGCTGGAATACTCCCCTAATACTTGATTTTTTCTTAGAGTGCAGCATAGTAAACTCACTTTTAGTCGGCTTCTTGCTCTTAGTGTAAAGTCGAAATAGAAGATACTTTATTGGCTGATCTCTCACTATTAGGCAGAAGTTTGTTGCCTTCAAAATTAACATCGTAGGTATACATTTATATAATAAAACATTTTTTCAAGGTCTTCATTGTTGGTGGCTCTATGTTCAGACCTTTTTTCTTGTTTTTTATTATTTTTTCATACTTGTCATCGGCTTCTGAAAATACGACAGCTAGAGTTTTTAGCACATATCAGCTGTCCATTTTTACACATAGCACGGTTGTAACAATCATTTGTATTTTTCTATGTCCCAGCAGTGTCATGGGATCAGGTGCCCCACTGTCATGTATTTGTACACTGTATCTCGGACAAAACGCACAAGGCCAACAAGTAGAGAGCGACTACCAGTGACTGTGTCCTGCTGTTCAAAGTGCACGTCAACAGACAGAATGCATTGTAATAGCTGGAACAGTTTGAATTGTATCATGAGAATCTGCACAGCTGCAGTTTAATTGTTGAGCAGTACATCATTCAGCAATTGCTTGCACTTGAGGATTCAAAATTAATTAAATTCTGCATTTATTATACCAAACCTTGACATTATTGTAAAGCACACTGCAGTGGTGATGTGCAAATTAATTTCGGCTACCTTGAATTTTTAACATTCATGTAAATCAAAGTGCATGTGTGTCTCTGCATTTCACTGCCATTAGAAACAGCAGCCATGGTCGGCAACCAAAACCGTGTTTTCCTGTTTGGTAGTGCAAGAATGAAACCATTGAAGCGAGTAATTTTGCACTTGGTCGATATAGTCGTTCACGATGCACGCATTAGTATAGCACAAATGATTTTATGTATATATAAGTTCTGGAAAGTTCTTCTCCACGGATTATTTAAATGAAAGAGGAGCGTCACTATTCCTAGTATGTCCAACAGCCTTTAGCACCTGTGTAATGTAATCCCATCGCCTGTACGTCCTCTTCAACAGTCAACCTCTCTGCATGTACTGTGTAAGTTTAATTTTTTTTATATAGTCTTTGCTGCCATAGGTTTCTACATATTGTACTTGTATACTCTGCAAATAGTTTATCATCTATGCAGCTTTGCTCATATTACTGCTGAAAGTAGTTATTGCTTTTTGTAGGGTGACTACAGCATGCATTTACTTATGCTTTTTGATGCATCTGTACAATGGTTTAGCCTGAAGAGGGCTGCTGGTGTGCTAATCTTGAAACTGGCGACGTCGAACAAATTTGAAGGCTGATAACCATTACTACTATTTCAGAGAAGCTGTGATAGCTCCATGAAAATGTATTTAAGATTCTGTAAACTGTGCCAGGTAAATGTTCTTAAATTCTTTTATTGTTGTCTATGTTTTATGCACCTGAAACATCATTACTTTGTCGTGGCCGATTATAAATTGTTATTCTACACATTTTTGCTGATAAACATTGCAGCCTAGGCCAGCAGCAAGATATACATGCAAGGCACTGAAGCTTCACATCACATGCCTTGCACAGCAGTGCACTAAAGTTTTTTTCGAGCGGAATGAGAGACTGCTATACAGCAGTCTCTCATTCGAAGGAAGTCGGCACATGTGCACACTTTGAAACCTTTTTGAGGAGTGTTTTCAGGAGAAGCAATAGGGTCTTGCCTTGTCAACAGCATTATTTGTACCGAGGAGCTTAGTAACAGCGAAATGTTTTATTTATGTATTGTCCAGAATTTCTCCGAGCTGTGCGAATTTTTCAGCCCACGTCACCTAACATGGCTTGTGTTGTTAATGTGCCGAACTATGTCAATAAACTACGTGTCATCTTGTAAACAGGTACCAAAATGTGATGCATTGTGCTTTTCCTTGGCATCACATTATCAAGGGCTCTTTTCTTATATATCGTTGTCGGCTGCCGTCAGGAAAATGTATAAAAATTGCTTGTGAGTGGACAGCAGCAGAAACTATCCATCAAATTGTTCCAAGTGGGTTCGAGAAATGCCCAGTTGGCACATAAGAGTGGTGAGAGATTTTTCTCCTAAGTTCCTGCCTTGAAACCTCATGTGCTCAAGAGTGAGTGTATCAGCATTCTAGTTTTATAGCAGTTCATCCTATTACCTACACCTTAATGTATGTATGTATGTATGTATGTATGTATGTATGTATGTATGTATGTATGTATGTATGTATGTATGTATGTATGTATGTATGTATGTATGTTTTAAACAAAAGCTTACGTTTTTTGTTTAGTGTAACTTTTATAACGAATTTTGCAACTTGCTTTCTAGTTCTCTTTTTTCTGTCTCATTTTCATTTCTCAAGTATGTTTCCTACTGCGCAAAAATGAATGTAACCTTACATAAAATGTCTGCATTCAAACAAGGTGTTTCATTTTACAACGTACAGTTCTGAGCAAGAAGTTGGAAACTATGCAACCAACCAGCAAAAATAAGTTTATAGGACAGCTACTCTGTGTAACATTGCTTCTACACATTGCGTTTTTCGAATATGCACAATAGGCTAGTCTACTTCAAACAGCATAGCCAAGCTTTCACCCGTGACTGTAATACCTTTACATATGTGCGTGGTATTTCTACGTATTGTCATACGTGTTGCCAATTACTATGAAGGGCACAAAACTAGTCAAGCTAAATACGCGGATTTTTGTCTGTCCACCTGTCATCTATACTGTAACTGCTGTTGATAAAGAATAAACTCGCGTTTAAAATTTTCATGTGCTTACCAAGAGAAAAGTAGCCCTTTATGACGCAAATGAATTTGCCGTAATCTTTTCCGAGGCCTACTGTTTTGCCCTCTCCTCAGAACTCGATAGCCTGCTGGAGTTCTTTATAACTACTGACAGAGGCATTACACGGAGCTGCGCAACACGACAGAGACCGAGAGAGAAGACACAAACACATCACTGTGTTTGTGCCTTTTCTCTCTGTCCCTGTCGTTTTGCGCTGCTGCGTGTAATTAATCCTACCCAACTAGCACGGAAACGTGTTCCGACAAAGGCAGTCATCTTGGCCGCAAGCAGTTTGGCCGCCGCGTGTCTCTTGATGTTCTTGAAAACACCGTGATGTCTGACCGGCGCTCGAATAGCCAGAGTCGTGAAAAGTAATGAATGGGCATGATAAATGTGTTTCGGGACTGGGCGCTCTTGCGATAGTAGTGGTTAGAGCAAAAAAAAAAAAAAAAGATACTCTTATTTCTGTGATCCGTGAGGGAACACGACGCAGCGTTTTTGGGTCTAAAGAGGAGTGAAAATGAGAGCGGAAAGGACACCTTCTGAAGAAAAGAGTGCCCGCAACACGTAACCCCAGGCCGTGCTATCCGTTTTTCCATAAAAAAAATACGTGGGTGCTTGGCGACACTGCGAATCGAACCCAGTACCGCCCGCATTGTAGTCGGACGCTGTAACGACTCGACCACCGCTGCAGTGTTTCAGAAGGGAGCTGGCCACTGTAACACTTACTTCACTGTGTGTTTATATATATATATATATATATATATATATATATCTTTCCCTCGAATGAAGCCTAATGCAAAGCGTCCGTTGAAAGTCGATCGGAAAAAAGAAAAAAAAACTCGGTATCCTAATGCATTCGCGTAAGGTGACTCGAAGGTTAAAGCCATCAATGGTGCGGTCTTGTACGCGTTACAAAATAAACACGGAGGCGTGGCAGTACATCCAGCCCCACGCGAATGGCCCATTTGAACCGCGACAGACGTCACGGCTCTGCATTGACCAATCGCGTGCGGTCACGTGCGGCTGGACGTACTGCCACGCCTCCGTGTTTATTTTGTAACGCGTACAAGATCGCACCACAAGTGTGGCTATATTACCATGCACTTTGTATCGAGTGCGACATCACTAATAAACTATCGCTAATTGACTGTCACTAATGTCACTTTCACTAAGTGAATATTCAACTTGCCTCGATTATCGTCATTTAAATAAACATTCACTAAACAAATCACTACCCACTTAATTTGCTTCGATTCTCATATATAAGCACAATCACACTTTCACTCGCTTTTGTATGGCTTTTGCTTCCATATACGTTAGTGAGTAACGCGAACGCCGTCTTTTTTTTTCTTTTTGTTAATCGTGCGAACGCGCAGCACGCGCACTCTGTGAATCCAGGCGCACGTGTAGACAACTGAACGCCGCTTCTGTTATGTTTGCTCACGCAAACTCCCAAAGGATGAAGGGACTGCGCCGTGTTTTCTGAAAAGCATTAGCACGTAGAAACCTCCCGACGATTCTTCCTCGTTTTACGCGTTCACTTATCTAAGCGTATACGATTGCTCTCGCATTCCGGCCCTGTCAAAAATTGAACCTGCGGCTTTACGCTCATGATACCTTTCTTACTGCTGCTTTATATTTCTGTACAGTTATCCGTAGGCTTAAAAGCCACTCCTATGTCTGGTACTGAGATCTTTGTAAGAAATGCAACATTTTACGTATAGCAACAAAACACCCTAATGACAACCACCATACCGTGCTCGAACATGCCTGATTAGTTGAGTGGCAGCGCAGCTTCATGAAAATGTAATTAAACTGGTTGTGGTAAACAGGGTGGGGGGGGACGTTTCGGTCACATCTTCAAACCTTCAATATTTCAATTTATGCGCGGTTTATAGATGCGGTGCATCTGGAGCGTTGTTCGCCTGCATTTGAAGAGATAGCACACGGAATATTAACGCCATCGAGCAACTAGATTTTCGTTAGCTATGGTCATCGATGAAACGCGAGCGCTTGGCTTCGCGCAAGACTCAAGGACGTCTGCTGCAACACGGCAACGCGTAAGCGCTGTAGCAGACGCCCGGAACTGGAAGCTGAGATGCAGCGAAAATACATTCGCTATCATCGTATACCCTCGATGCTAGACGCTTCGCGTGCAGCCTTACTATCACCTGCGCGCACTTCTTCCTTTCCTTGTCGTTTCATCGGCTTTCGCGTTGCCTCCTTGCCCTCAAAAGTGGCGAGTAAGTTAAATTCGTACCATTGCTATCGTAATCCCTCGAGATACGAGAATTCTTGGCTAAGAAATTGCGTAGGAAAGAGAAAGCTTTGTGAATTCGGCCCCTGTTCTTTATGTCACCATTTCATTAAGGCACAACGGCAACATTTCAGTAATGCCCAGCAGGAGTGTCCAAACTGCAATGCTGTACCACCAGCTGACAGTGGACGGCAAATTTAAAGGTGTCTCATTGTTCTAATTCTACGTTACTCATGATGCCTCATGGCAAGTCTTTTGCATTTTAATCCTGTCTCACGAAATGGCAACATTGCTTTCTTCAGTGCAATGTCTTCATAGGCTAAATGTGTAAGAAGCGTCGCACACAAAAAAAAATCTTGTGACAAAAATTCCTTCCTTGTGTTCCTTCCCTGCATTCATCTAGTCTCATCTATGTAGTGTGTTGAGGCAGGAAAGTGAGATTGTTTTTTATATTTTGTTCATTCTGTGTAGTTTGACGACTTCATAACTTGTCCCTTGCGTCACATTAACTCGGCGCATGGTGAATGCATGTTTTCTTTGTTTTCATTGTATGCTTTTTTGTTTTTGATTAACACAATGTTATGGGAGTTGCACATGCCTTCTCTTTTACTGTGACATGTGTATTTTTGGATACAGGTTGTGATCCCTTTAGTGTTTTTTTATGTGGTTCACTTTGAATGTAGCCTTTATGTGCAATATTGCTCATTTATAAAAAATGTGCACTCAGTGCTTACTTTTGCATGTGGAGGCGCAATCATTTCTGCCAGTAAAGAATAGTTTGTATGCATTTAAATTCTAATTAAGGTGACTTCTAGATGAGCAACTTTCATGAAAATATGTACCTTGCTAGTGGCAATACACAATAGACTTAAGAAACATTGTGTGACGTTGTGCAATATCAACAAAGCATGCCTTCGCACTTTGTCTTCGGGAGGGAGGTCATGGCAATGTGATATGCTGTATGCTTCTCTTTCGGGAGGGAAGCAGTCTTGGGCAGTAACTAGTTACTAGTAACGCGTTACCGGTAACTAGTTACTTTTTTCAGTAACTTGTAACTGTAACTAGTTACTTTTAAGTTAGAGGAACTTGTAACTGGTGCACTGTTACTTTTTTACACGGTAACTGTAACGTGAAATACCGTTACAGTTACTTCCGTATTTATAAAAAAATTATCGAACTGCAACGCTCGTAAGGGTTTACATTAAACGCTTTCCACTTTTTCGAACTTCTTTCTTCACCATATCCTGTATACACCTTTCAACTTTCCACAATAGGGCTACCCTCGCCGGTTAGGAGAGGAGCTTGCTATTATCTTCCCTGAAGAAGGCCGAGGTCTGAGGTTGGTCTTTAACGCAACTTCAAGTTTACTTGTAAACTAGATATCGCAAATCAATCATGTTGCAATTGAACAGCTTGCTAAGGTCACGTCTGTTTTTTTTTTCGGAATATATATAATTTTGTCACTTGAGCTTGTAGCTCTGTTCTTGGTGTACCGGAGCCTTAGGACGCCTAGTTTATAGTCTCCTTCGTCCGTGAATCCGATCTAATCCTGTTTGGCAGGCGGCTAGAAAGGTGGAGCGCGCGAAGCGGCTTAGAGCCAGCAATACTGTGAACTAGCGAAGCAATTTTTTTAAAACCTCTTTGGAACTGATTGTAAATGGTTTGCTCTGACATAACAAAACAATTATTAACAATACGACATAGACGTTTCGCCTTCTGTGGAGGTGGCATCCTCAGGTTGTTGCAAGCCCACGCGTCGCGGCGAATGTACCACGATTCCAGGAGTGTTCTTCCCACCTACCTTCGTTCACAAGCCAGCGTCGTCCCATTGTTTAGGTCAAAACTATGCGCTGTTGTTCAGCGGTGGTGAGCAAGCCCCATCGTAGAACGCGTTGCATGGCTTGCTTCAGCAATATCCCGTTTTTCCTGCCTGTTTCGATGTAAGTCACGTGGCAATCCCCACATTGTACGTTTAGATGACACCGCTCTGATTGGCTCTGATCTTCCGCAGGTGTATGGTCTTTAGGTTTCGCGCGAACACATGTCTCAATGTATAACGGGGCTTAAAAACGGTTTGTATGCCCAGCGGACGCAGAGCTCTCCGGACAGGGTCTGATACACCTTGAACACAGGGAATATGCACAATCGACGTTGTCTTCAGTCCTGACGCACTCCCTGCTCCTCTTCGCATGCATTTCTGGGCATCGTTAATAAACGCCGTAGTATACTGCCGTTGTTCCAGAGCATCAAGCACGTTTTCCTGTTCTAGTATCCAAGAGCATTTATTGATGCGACAGATTGAGGCGTACACAACGATTGCTTGTGTTGGGCCCCCTTTTTACAGGTTTCCTTCGTCTAGGGTTTTACCACATGCAATTATGACTACCCACACGCCTTCGCACATTTTGATTAAATAAACACTATAATTTGTTTTGTGATCTAGTACTTACTTTATACAGTAACGGAAAAGTAACAGCGTTACTTTTTCACAGTAACTGTAACTGTAACACGTTACTTTTGGAAACTCTGTAACTGTGACTGTAACAGAGTTACTTTTTTGGCTTAGGTAACTGTAACACTGTTACTTTTTACTGGTAACTAGCCCATGACTGGAGGGAAGTCATGGCAATGTGATATGCTGTATGCTTCTCTGCATTGCAGGAATGAGATGTTTCGAGTACTCTTACTGTTTGACGTAGGAGATACAGCCGTGACCACATACTGGTGGTAGGACACTGTTACGTAAAGTCAACTTAACAGTGTTTTTTTAATAGATTACTGTCAATTACTCATGTACTGTGATGCATGCAAACATTTGGACGTTTTTTTTGTGTGCTCTGTCATCAGCTGCATGAAAGGAACAACCAGTGAAACTTTATCTGCCATTAGTGGTGTATTATTACAAGCAAACGCGGTTCATGGTATCGTGTTCTACAGCTACTGTTCTTACAAGATGTACCATACTGTGTGACATCCAGTGCAGCTTCCATACAGTAGTTAGATTATTGTATAAACAGAATGTGTTGCTTGAATGAATTGTTCGAGGAAAAAAAAGGAATGAATATTTATGCAAGAAATAAAACATCAACTTTGAGGGCTTTTATTTGCGCATATGATGCTGGCTTGCATTGTACAAACTGTGCAGACATATTACACAGCTCTTTTTACAAGTACGGACAGGTTGTGTGCATTCATCAACAGTGAAATATTTGCTTTTGTCACGCAATTAGGGTGCACGTACCGGAGTTCCTCGTTTGCAGGGTTTGTACGGGAAGTATTGGAAGCAGCACAAGCATCAAAACGAAATTTAATATCTGGACACACCCTGTGTACATGCTATGACTGCTACTACACTTGCATCTAGTACTTGTGCTGTAACTAGAAAATTCCAAGTTACTGAGTACCGTTCTTCCAGTACAGGCACTTTACGTTCACATTATGCTCATTGGTAATTTCACTTTTCTGCATATGACTGCACTTCAAGTGAGGCATGTTCTCTGGCATGGCAGATAATGAATTTCAACAGCATTTCTGTCTCTTGAACACTGTGCGATGGTTGTGTGGTCAACTGACATAGGAACTGGAAGTGGAGTGAACGACGACACTTCTAAAGGAGCGGAAGGTGTTGTGTGCGTTGCATTTTTGTGCGATCGGAGGCTTCAATGCTTCCATAGGGAGTGAAAAGACAAACAGGAATGGATGTCAATGAGCACTACAAAACGACAGCATACAGCTATCTCAGGCGGGCAAAAGAAATGCAGAACATACCTACAGGCAGAACAAGTTGTTCGCCATCTCATTCACAGCAGCGAAAATTCTAACAGCTACGTCACAATCGCTCGAATGCCAAGACAAAGGAGAGACCTTTCATATGTAAAAAAACAACAACATGGTTGCATTTCAGTGGATATTACAGGGCAATGGCACATACTCGACAGCAGCAGCAGCATCAAAGGGGCTACATTTAGTTACTGTGTATGATGCTGTGTTCAGGCTCCAAGCAATGAATACTTTCGAATGTAAAAAAAAAGTGACATTGCAGTGCATGCTATGCAACACAATTCAGCCACATTGCTTCACCCATTACACAGTTGTGAAAAGAAGTCGCCAGACAAAATATTGGCGCGTAAAAAACAACACAGCTTTTATCCCACCCTCAGCAGCAAGCTTAACACATGAAATGTTGTATGGATATGACCATGCTCCAGTGCAGTGTATGATCATATTTTTGTTCTACACTGGCTTTTCTGCAAGAATGCATATGTTCTCTTTTCATCACAATTCTTGTACCACGCCTGAAAGAGGTCACACATCAGCGCAGTAATAATATGTGTAAATCAATTATTTGACATCTCTTAAATACACACTACTCCAACTGCTGCATTACGCATCTACCAACGATGCTGTTGGCGTTGCAACCGCCGGCGCACCCTCCTCAAGTACTCGTAGTGCTGCGCACGGGTGGTGCCAAAGCGCGCAATGACACCGTCCCGTACTGCGCGCCCTCTTAAATAATAGCTTCTTGTGGCCCTGTTTCGGGTCAAACCCTGTGGGATGGGGGACCCGTTAGAATCTTCGCTGCTGGTGCTGCTGCTGCTGCTGCTGCTGAAAAAGTCTTCAATGCCTTCAAACTCATCAATCGGCTCAGTGGCCCCCTCACCTAAGCATAGATTGTGAAGGGAAGCACATGCTGCAATAATGTCAGCAGCACGCTCTGGCTCGTGGTGGAGGGTGCGGTAACGCTGCAAGCACCGGAAGCGGGCTTCAAGCATGGCAATGCACCGCTCCACAGTGGAGAGCATGGTGATGTGCTCAGCGTTGAACCTGCCTTCGGCACTGTGCTCGGAAGGATCGCCAGAGACCGGGATAAGGAGCCACGGCTCCAATGGGTAGCCACTGTCACCTGCACAAAGACGGAAATAGTGTACTATGCTACGTATACCCATGTAGCATAACGTTAGTCGTCAACATCAGAGGCCATAATGTTACATCACTGCTGCAACACTTGTCGAGACCCTTAGTGCAGTGCTCTATTCATTTGTTCTGATCACTTGGTCCACATCCTTCTAAAAAGAAGTCGCACAGTGATTGCACTACTACTTTTTTTTTAACCTTCGGGCAGGACCCAGGGGCGTCTCAAAATTTTTTAACACAACTTCTCCCGTGAGGAAAACGTTTTAATCTCACCAAGCAGATATTCGCCTGGCTCTGCAATGCGCCCCGCCAGGAACCGTCGGCGCAGCCAGGTCGTCTGCCAGACGAACGAGTCATGGTCTGACCCCGGTCGCATAGGGTCGATGGCCAGGATCCGCATCGCCACATCGCAGATCTGGGAAAGCGTGCGCGGCGAAAGCCCATTGTTAGCAAGCAAACACAACAAAAGATGCAGGCGCGGGCGCAGTAAAACGAAAGGCAAACAAGCCGGAGGTTAACTCACGATCATAACGTTGAGGGCGTAGAAGTGCTTCCTGCACATGAACGAAGCCTTGCGGGGTCCCTTGGGCGCCTTGATGCCGATGAGGGTGCCGTCGATGCAGCCGATCACTCCCGGAATGGCGCCGACCCGAAGGAAGCCTTCTTTCACGGCCGCCTTTTCTTCGGTCGTCGTCGGGAAGCGCACCCACCCACTTCGCGCGCCCACTTTCACTATAGCTTGAGCGACGCGTTCGACGCATTCGCTCACAGTCGACTGCGCCATGTGAATCGTCTCGCTCCCGACGGAACCTTGGAAGCTCCCGGTCGCAAAGAAACGCAGCGCACACATCTTTTGTTCCACTGAGAGCCGCGTCGCTCGCACCCCTTCCAGTTCCTCGGCCAGTTGACCACACAACCATCGCACAGTTTCCTTCGAGAGTCGAAAATGCCGCCGAAATTCGTCATCTGTCATGTCAAACGCATCGTCGGGCTCGCGTTGTTGTCGCCGGCGTCGCATGAGCGCAACCGCCATCCCGATCAGCGGAGCCGCCATTTTCGATGCCTTTCCGAACGACCCGCTCTCTGGCGATGCTAAAAACTATGCCTTTTCTCTCTGCATAATGAGTGTGTAAACGTCATTTTGACGTGACGCTTTTTTATGGTTGTTTGATTGACAAATAACATGGCCTCCCTTCGACCAATCGGAGACGACTAATGGCGGCGAAAAGCATAGAAAAAGGAATAGAAGCGTTCCGCGATAGCACCCCAGCGTCAGCAGATGTTCGCGATGCCAGGTTCGTTGGTTCCTCACGTCATGGCCTCCGAGATTAGCCGGCTGTGCGCCGTTGAACGGCGCCCCGCCGGGTAATCTCGGAGGCCATGCTCACGTTACGTTTACGCGAAAACCGAGCACTCATACTCCCACTCGCGCGCCGTGCCGGCCGCGCTGCGCTGACTTGACGCATGCGCAGTTGACCACGCCCGGCGTCCCTTCGTTGCCTTCGGCACGAAGAACGAAGAAACACAGACACCGTGAAGTCAAGGTCTTTGGGTACGCTGTTCTTTGGGTAACGTCGCCGGCGCGGAATGCAGCATGTCGCATCTCGCGCCGGCTGCAGCAGCGGCGCGGCGCGCCGACGGACGCCGGAAGCGCCGGCCTTTGTGCTGTGCGTTTGAATAGCGTAGTGTCGCTGTGCCGAGCGTGCACATGCATCGACGTTACGTCGAACTATAGAGTTTCTTAGACACCGGAGTGCTAATGTCTGCCTTAGTGAATTGTATCGTTCGAGATTCTGTTCGATAAGATAATCATTTAAAAAAGTGACGTGACGCAGTGACCCTTTTAAGCAATGCCTCAACCCGTTTCATATACCGCAAGGATTCTGTGCCCTCTACATGAACAGCACTTATCGAAAAATGCAGTCGAACACGCATATATGTCGAACCACACAAATTGTTGTGCATGTCACAGTTGTAAAATTCCATGCAAATATGTTGGGCTAGTGCACGCAAATATAGTGCTCCTCTTGACTGCACATTCGATATATCGAACGCGATGCCTCGCCCAAGGCCTCAAAGTGCACTGCACCACACGTGCAGGAAGTCCGCGCACGCGTAGCGTAGAGAGTGTAGCGCCTGTCTTTTGTTCCTCTCTCTCTCCTTTTTTCTGTTTCGTTCCTTTTTTATGAACTTTGCGTCACATAAGATATGTATGCGTGGCGACAGATAAGTCACTTTCAGTGCCACAGTCTGATAGTCCTCACTTTACTGGCTTCTTCGTTGACTGGCCGACCCACATGCTTCTGCGCGCTTATTGGTTCGCCTGGGTTCGGGAGAGTTGGACATGACTCATCTGTTCACAGTACAGCAGCGGCTCGGTAAAGGTGTTGAGCCAGTTCGGCGTCGTCAGCACACGTGCCAGTGAAAGCAGTGTCGTTTGAGACGGCGTCGCGCCTCAGGTTCTCGAACTTTCGAGACTATGCGCAAGCGCTTTGTTCGAAGCCCGCTGCCTGTTCTTCAACGCGTTTCGCCGTCGTGGGGGGAGGGTAGGTACTTCAAAGAAGTGGCGGCTTTTGATGAATTTGCGCTCCGCCGGAGGTATCGGCGCCGTAATTTGACGCTAGATCTTGAATGTCGTGTAAACGCTTACTTGTTCGAAATACGCTGACTGCTCTTGCACGCGTTTCTCCGGCGTGGGGGTAGGGTGGGTGCCTTGAAGAAGTGGCGGCCTTTGATGAAATTGCGCTCCGTCAAAGGTATCGACGCCGGGATTTGACGCTGGATCTTGAATGTGGTGTAAGCGCTTACTTGTTCGTGACACGCTGGCTGTACTTGCACGCGTTTCGCTGGCGTGGGGGGAGGGTGGGTGCTTTGAAGTGGCGGCTTTTGACGAATTTCCGCTCTGTCGAAGGTATCGGCGCCTTGATTTGGCGCTGGACTTTGTATGTGGCGTAAGCGCTTACTTGTGACTACAGGGCATGTCTTTCCCGGCACCAAACTGGTCTTTTTTTTTTTATTTGGCACTTCTTGCGCATTTCAAGTGTGCTGCCAGTTGAGCCCCGTCGACCTGTTCGGCTTTTTTCTCATCAAATAAATCATTTCTCACCACCGTGTGCCTGTCGACGTTGCTGCTTTTGGATACGCCAATCGGTAATCTCCCGTCTTTTCGCAAGTTTAGACATTTGCCAGAGACGTGCTATGTTTTTATTACGAGCACAATTTCGAATATCGAATTATTCAAATATCGAACTTTTTTCACAATCTCCATCGAGTTCGATATATCCGGGCTCGATTGTACACCGAAAATACAGCGAACAATCGCAGGTGCAGACCAGCATTTTCAAAATGCGCCATTTCGCTTCCACTTGGGGCAAGAGATTCGGTGCTAATACAGCCTGAAAATCGCTTGGTGATATTGTATCGTTAGCTACACTGGCCTAGACGAGCCAGTTTCGCGTGGCTCCTCAAGAACCGTGCTGCGAATTCGCGAGGATCAGTGATGTCACGCACTGGAGCCGGCACCTCCCACGTACTCCGCCCCGCCGCGCGCGACTCGCCGCCGCCGCTCTGCGCTTTCCAGAGCAGTGACGTCGTAGCCGTGGCATACGTATTGGCGCCGGCGCGCGCGCAGCTATTCGTCTTCGCTGTGCAGTCGCCGTCTGACACTGCGCTGTAGCCGCTTGATAGCGCCTCTGACTGGCGTTTGCCAGTGTGATATAGCCATGGAGAAGGAGAGCGCAAATGCTGCTCAACGGCGCAGAAGATCGGAGAAGCTTAACTCATCGGATCCCGAAGTAGTTGCCTGGCAAAATAAATCTACATGTGCCACATAATACGTATACCGTGTGTGTGTCATTGGAGCAGCATTAAGCATGATAATCACGCTAATCCTAGACAATTAGGAAAGCTAAGAATAATTAGCTGAACCTTTGCTAACGCTACGTTATCTTGGCATAGCCGAGCTGAGCCACTGCAACATTTTTTTTCATCTTCTTTCTTGCATTGTACTTTTTTGTTAAGCATCGTTGGGGCGCTCAAAGTGTTTAAGAGTACGCAGTGTTAAAATATGTGCAAACGTCCAGCTTTAAAGGGATGCTGAAGTGGTTTTACAATTCGGTAAAACTTTGTTGTTAACAAGGACCAACATTATTGTCGACGATGGCGTAATTTTTTTCGCTGTTGTGGCAGCAGGAGCTTTAAAATACGCGAAAGAAAAGTTCGTTTTGCTCCCCCCAAGCAAGCGCGCCAAAAGTGTGGGCGTGGAAATGAACTAACCGGAACTACGTCACAGTCGGTAGTTTTGGCCACGGTGGTAGAATAAAGGCCCAACCACTGGCAAGCGCCGGCACGCGTTCCCCGCTCCTACGCGTCAAATGCGTCGCGGCACGCCCCGTGGAGGCAAGCGTCGACCGCGCCGACGCTCGCTTTTGGCAGAGGCAAAGTGTTGCTTGATCTTTTCATTTAAAACTGTCCGTGTACAGCCTAGAACGGTGCGTTATCAATCGAAGCGAATTAGACTGTCGTTAAAATATTGATTGTGCTTCACCCACCACTGTTCTGACTATTTAAGAAGTAATTAACATCGCAATGACCAAAGTAACAACCACGGTATGCACAAGTAATCGACATCAGCGCGTGCGCTGCTCCCGCGAGCGTAAGTTCACGTCTGCATCACGGGACACAGCCAACGATGTTTGCGAGATCGCCAACGCTTGTGCGATCGCCTTTTGACGCCTGTTCACGGCCATGCTATTAGTGCCCAACACGAATATAATCATCCTGTTCATGAAAATGGTTCACCTCCTGTTGGTGCTAAAAAGAAGCGGACGGGAGCGGCGTCGCCCGCACCGTCGGTGGGCTCGACGTCGTTTCTTGGCGCGTACTTTAGTTACGAAAAAAAGGGGAAATAGACGTTTGCTGCAAAGTCCAAACGAGGTGCCCTGAAAATTCGCCGCATAACGACTAATACTTCTCACATTAACAAAAAGACGGCTTTTCCGCGTACCACGGGTGTCACCGTGACTAATATTCTAGCTGTCTAATATGAGTTACAGTTTATTACATAGGCCAACATTGAGAAGTTCAAATCCTGGAGCAAGCATAGATACAAACACAATTTTTTTTCAGTAGCATGGAAACAAGAAAGCAACATTACTGGAAACTCACAGTTACTTATGTCCTGTCTAGCAATAAAATGCAGGTAAACCCCAGCACTGCAAGTATGGCCTGACTTTCTCGTTTTCTAATAAATGAATATGCACTGTTCACCACAAAATACGCATCGAGTTCACAATTAAACAGTCTATCCTCACGCCTTATACACTTCCAGGCAGTGCACAAAACATACTCAGATACCTGCTTATTGTTTACTTGCACAGCATGACGTTTTAAAAAAGGCTTTCAGATCTATAAAACAAAGAATAATTGACCTATAATTGACTTATACAGTATTTGGTTCATGTAGTGGGATGTGCATGAGATCTTTTCTTTGAATTTCAGTGAAATGAAATGAGTGGTATATGATGGTGTCTGTACATTGATTGCATAATTGTTGCTAGGAATGGCTCAGAAAGCAAATTTGCGAGCAGCGCTTTTGGTGAAGATATCGTAGGGCCCGTCCTGTTCCAGACGCTTTTAACACCTAAAAAACTTTCTAAAGGCTCTAAAAAGCAAAAAATCAAGTAGCATCAAGGTTTATAAACCACCAGGCGCATATACCTACACAAGAAAATCCATTAAAATTATCATGAATATGCTGGTGCATCCAGTACATGTTTACACTTCATATTTTACAGCATTTATCGAAGTAATAAACCACACCTGAAACTTCATGATGTGATAGATATTGGTCACAACATTGCAACCAAGCACTGTGTAGAAGGCTTTTGCACGTTGTCTGTATTTGAAATACCCTCTAACGCAACAAACCACACCTGACACTTCATGATGCGACAGATACCGGTCATAAGATTGCAGCTGAGCACTGTCTAGAAGGCTTTTGCACGTTCTTGGTGGTCTACATATCCGCTAACACAACAAACCACACCTAACACTTCATGGTGCAGCAGATATCGGTCATAATATTTATTTATTTATTTTCAGATACTGCAGCCCAATGCAGGGCTACTGCAGGAGTGGTGTACATGAATACAAAAGGAAATAATGTATACAGTAATATCGCAATAAGTGCTTCAACAAAAGCAGATATCGCCACCTGTTGAGTGCAACTGGGTAAAAAATGAGAGAAATAGAACACTAATATCATACAAGTCCCTCCAAAAATCAGATACATTTATTTCACGAATCGAACCAGGTACATCATTCCAGTGTTCGTAAATATCAGAAACAACTGTTTTTGAACATGTTAGTGTGCACAAAAAATGGGTTATGTTAAGATTGTGATTGCAGCTGTGCACTGTGTAGAAGGATTTTGGACGTTGTCTGTAGTCTAAATATCCTCTAACGCAACAAACCACACCTGACACTTCATGATGCGACAGATATCGGTCATAAGATTGGAACCGAGCACTGGTTTTTGCACGTTGTGTGTAGTCGAAATATCCTCTAGCACAACAAACCACACCTGGCACTTTATGATGCGACAAATATCGGTCATAAGATCAGAACCATGCACTCTGTAGAAGGCTTTCGCACATTCTTGGTAGTCTAAATATCCTCTAAGGCAACAAACCACATGTGACACTTCATGATGCGACAGATATCGGTCATAAGATTGGAACCAACCAAGCACTGTGTAGAAGGCCTTTGGACGTCGTCAGTAGTCAAAATGCTCTCTAACATAATAAATCGTGCCTGAAACTTGATGATACAACAGATATCGGTCATAGCGTTGCACCAGAGCACTGTACAGAAGTCTTTGGCAAGTTGTCTAACATAGCTAAACTAAATGTCTTAATATTTCAATTATGCTTAAGTGCATGCATAGTCCAAGTTAGTGCATATACAAAGAACTGAACAGGAATGGAATAGTCCTTGCAATACATCCAAGGATTTGGCATTTGAAACCATCAAATAATTATTTCCGCTGGAATCAGTCTGGAGGAAGAGATACATATGTGCGCAGTTTAGAATGGTCTCACAAGTGTCTGAGGTTGCAGATGAGGCACCGTTTGAATTCCTTCTAAACAAAGAGCAGCACACTAATATTGCACTTTCATTCCTTCTGCACATACGTGTGATGTCATGCTCTTCTCGTCTTACTATCGTGTCATTGTGCACCTCAAATTTCAATGGAGGTGCTTGGCACTTACATGCTTGTTAGCAAATTAGCTGTCCAGCTGTAAACAAAACATGTGTTATATTTAAGTAAACTGTATAACGATGGAGAAGCGCCATTGTTCACATTCTCCCGTGTATGAGTGTCAGAAAAGACTAGGGAGAATGTGTGTCAGAATAGACAACCTGCAAATCAAGGCACGTGCAACTGGGCATGTGCTAAGGTGTAGTTGCACGGCAGAGAAGCAGACCAAGAGTCAAGAAGTGAAATAGCAGGCAACACAAGCAGCACTTAATCATGCAACTTTCTTTTTCGATCACCACAGTCGCGCACGTTCGAGCTTCTGTTTTATACATGAATGTAAATGAGACCGCTGACAGCTGAATGTGTCGGCGTCGCTGGTACCCGGCACGAAATCGCGTCACACTGCTACCAACAAGCGCACGCTTGTTGTTAGCTTGGCAACACTCGCAAACGATTTGCGCCGAAGTCAACCAATGTTTCAGCTTCGTAAAATCCGCAAATCCTCCTCGTGTACGTTGTCACATCACCGAAATGTGTTGGCAAGTGCGATGTTCGCTTTCGGCAATGGTGAGGAGAATGGCGATGTTGAAAATAAACACACTGCGGATAAAAACTCCTGCGTAAGCGCCACGCCAAGTCTCTGGCGTCATATATAGTGTCTATGTTTCGACGGAAACAACTACCGTCAATTTCCTTCAAAAAAAGTTCCTCAGATGAGCTGGTACACACAAACTCGACGGTAGAGGCCTACGCTGAATGCAGACGACACCGCTCTGAATTGACTTCGCGGTAAGCGAGGGCTCACGCTGAGGACTTCAAACCTCCGTAGCATGTTTACACCCGTTCCGAGCACAGATACACACAGAGCAGAGCACAGGAGCAGCGACATGCTGCAGTAGTTGGTACGATGTTTTCACTCGGTCGACGATCTAACTCAAGACCGCTCTGAATTGACTTCGCGAGAGGCGAGGGCTCACGCTCAATACTTCAAACCTCCGAAGCATGTTTACACTAGTTCCGAGCGCAGATAAACACAGATCAAAGCACAGGAGCAGCGACATGCCGCGGTAGTAGGCACGATATTTTCACTCGGCCGAGATCGCACTCAAAACAGCCGCAAGGGCAGCCGGCAGGCATTCGCTGGATTTGTCGGCGTGGCTCGAACTCGGCACGAAACGGCGCCCCACTGGTAGCACTCGCGGTTGTTCGCCGTGTCGTCGTCGTACTGGATGACGACGCGGTCACTCAGGAGCATTTGCGAACGTAGTTTCCGTGCTTGCCCAGCACTCGGAGGTGCCTTGGAAGCGGCGGCCATTAGGCATAGCGCTCAGAGGTATCGCGGCCTCTGATTGGTCGGCGCGCCGTACGCGTGGTGACGTAGGCGAAAATATCAAAGTCGTCTTGACCCCTCGAGCCTCGCAGGTATACTATGGGCCGATATCTCCGCTCCGGCGCATTTGATAGCACACTGTAAGCAAAAAAAAAGCCGAGTGGGAGTAAATGCACTTGTCCTCCAGCACACGCCCCGATGGGGGTTTTATATACTCCGTCCAGGGGAGTAAAAAATTTACCCCCCTTGAGGACGGAGGTTTTGGATGGACTGAGGGGAGTATTTGTTTACATCCATAGGGGAGCTTTTCCAGGTAAGTATGGGAGTAAATTTTTATAACCATCGAAAAAAAAAAATGCTTTTCGCTGTCGCACCATGCGCCAGAGAATGTTCAATTAAATTAGCATCGAAACACGAAAATTCGATCACACGTACACAAACATGCACACAACATTCGTAAAGCAATACAACACTCACACTGACAACCGCTTGCCACCCGCGCTTCACAACCAAACTTTGGTCACCGAATATATATAGCCACCACATCTTGACCTCCAACATAGCTCAGATGGGACACTTCTTTTCCGTGTAATTAAGCAACAAACATTCATAGCGTACGTGTAAATTTGCGGTGGGCTTATAGATACCACTGAGGCACATCTATCTTTTACTATAAACCCGCCTAACATTCAACGCCGTTTTAATTAGCGAATTTTGATTATCAGCTGGCACTCTGTCGCATGGAATATATCTGCCTTAGCAGTACTGTGCGTGAGTCTGTAAAATGCACATTATCGTACACGAACCACGAGCGGCCGTGCACGAACGCTTCAGCGGCACACATTCACGAGCAACACCGGCGAAGAACCGCGGCGTTGTGGCCGACGGCGTCGCTAGGCCTCTCCCAGGAGTACGGCACGGCTATACGATGAACGACAGCTCGCGATCACGAAATGCTTGCTGCTGTACAGTTTTCGTCGCCGTTATTTTACACACACACTGCCGCTATCCGAGTCCGCTATCCACGTTAAGCTACACTCTTAGAAGAAAGGGCGTCGGGGCACTCCCTTTGTGAGAGTTTTGGCTTGTCCCGCTGGGCACTCCCTTTTCCGGGGTGAAACAACTCCCTCTAGACAGGGAGTGATTCAACGCCTCCTCATGGAGTACAGTACTCCGTCTGCGATAGAGTGAAAGCACTCCTCCGAGGGAGTAAAGCTATCACGTTGAAACAGCTTTGAAATAAAATTAATCGAGCACAGAAAATGGCACATTCATACGCGCACACATTCACGCAACCAAAACACGTAGAGCGCTCGCAACCGAAACGCATACATTAGAGGATTTTAGTCTGTCCGGCACCGGAATACCGGGTGTGAACTGCGCATACGCACGCCCGGTAAACATGGCCGCGCCGCTGAAAGCGATTGCCGTCCACCTCGAATCTATCATGTGGTCGTCGCGCGCTCTGTCGCTCGTTATCTCCGAACTGATGCTTTTATTTGCTTTAGGTTCACGTCTTGAAGCTTCGACAGCAAGGTATTCGTGTCGATTCGGCACCGTTTTCGAGAGCCATACTCAAATAATCAACGATGTAGGCTTAGCGAGCGACAATCCCGGAATCTCGAAGGTCATACATTATGTATCGGTTAGTTGTTTTTATCCTCCATAGCTGGCGCAACTTGAAGTGGCGGCAGCTACGGCACACAAAGCGGCTGCGAAAAAGAAAAATTTTGGCACTCGAACAGCGTTTCACGGAATAATTTCTGTAATGCTTATCTCTAGGGGTAATTAGAAAATGGACATCAGTGTAAACACGCACATATGACAACACATACAAATCGCACACGACACAGGAATCGAACTCATGACCACAAGCACCGAAAGCAGACACTCTAACTACTACGCCACAGAGCCACCGCGTGCTTCGTTGACTTTTCACGGCTTTATATATTTACCAAGTGGTTTGCAACGCGAGAGCGGAGCTTGCTACTTCTTTTTTTGCATCATCGGCGTGTGTTTGCGCGTGGATTAGGTTAGTAAATAGTTAGCGCGGCGCCATGAACTCACGAAGGCCACCGTTAGCACCTTCAGCTCCGACTTCTGTTCGTCGTTTGTCGTGCCGCAAGAGAAATGATAAACGTGTGTTTTTTGTGTGTTCACCATACATCGTGGATGTCTCGCTCGCCCAAAAGTTTGCCCATACCGGCGTGAAAAGTACCCTTAGATAGCGAAACTCACGTATGTGTATTCTACGAGCGTGTGCTGTTGGAGCAGTTTTGGTTATTTTTGCCGCGAGCTGCAAGTGTCGGCAATGCGTTCTCAGCTGTTCGAAGACCATCATATGTCGCATATTTTTGTTACATACGTCGATGTCAGAGTTCCAAGGGTATTTTAGCGTGCACCTATACAAGCATGTGCATTTATTGCGCGTGTAGGTGCTGTTGCAATCTGCACGCAGGGTCAGCGGCACCTCTGAGCAGTTAGACGAATATTTGCGTGATGAGCACTTACGCGCGCTGAAGCACGACATACAGTGCTTCTGAATTAGTCATAGTCAGTATTTATTTGCTTTTATACTCGGAGACTAGCTACCTTTTACTAAGTAACCCTTACTCTTCCGTATCACGCCGTCGTTCAAATGTATGTCGAAGGCATCCACCAAGGTTAAGCACGATGTCCATTAATTCGCGAGTGACATGGCTCCCTTAAAATAGAAAAGATAATACTGTTGCGCCTCTGTATTGCGAACGCCCGCGTGTAGTTGGCACTACTCCTGAAGAGATTGTGCAGTACCTATTAAAAAAAAAAAGGCATTATTGTATGCCTCAGTGAAACAGCTGTTCTTCAGAAAATAAGGTGTCATTTTGATTAGGATATTTTTGTCACGGCAGGACACAACTTGACTTTTTCGTGATTCAGGATTACACGTAGCACGAACATGAGTGCAGCAGATAAATAAAAACTGAAAAAAGTGGGTGCCATGTGCACACCTACTACCTCGTGTACCTGTAGTTGATTCCAAATCTACAAATTATGCGACCATTGATACATGATCAACCCATCAATGTTCGATCACAGTTGATCTGTTTCCGTTTACTGCTTGTCGCTTATTTGCACGATGTTTTGCAAGAATCATCGGTTAAACCCATCTGGTAACGCAAGCATTATCTATAGCATGCAGTGGTTCTAAAGGGGGGGGGGGGGTCAGCGAAGCCATTTCTGGGGGTCCGCGAAACGCATCTTCGAACAAAAAAGAAAATACGCCTTTTTTGAAGAAACAATATGTCCAATGACAGCGGCCCCCACTATTTTTTGTTTTGCTTCACCGCATAACGGTTATGCATTGCGGCGGAGCTGACTTATGCTTTCCATGAGATGGCAGTAAAGCTTTTACTGCAATTTTCTACCACATGTGCTTTTCCAGGCTTGCATATTTGAAGAGAAAGCGTAGCGAGAAACAGCTGAAATGTGGCGGCAGATCGCACAACTTCGTGACAAGCTGTTGAGATTGAATTGGCGTGGCACTTTAGTTTGACCATTCTTTGCCATGGAGAAACGCAAGGCACCTGTTTCACGCTGCATGTTGTGCTAATTTATAAGCCCTCACCCCCCCCCCCTCCTTACTTCTCACTGCAAGGGGTCCCTCATCACTTCCACCAGTCCACAAGGGGTCTCCAAAACATCCATGGCTGAGAACCACGACCTATATATCAGAGCCTGAACAATTTCTTTTACATGTACAAGGACTTTTTTGTTTGAATGCATTACAAATTCTTAAAACTTCAAATGATACAATAAATGCTGGTTGTAGCACTTTATTAGAATCAAAACAATAACATTCACAATGTCAATGTAAATTATACATTTTCATCTACCACAGAACCTATGCTCATTATTGAACAGATGAAACAACATACACAATGCAACCTGAGCACTAATTCACAGCAGTAAAATATTATGAAAGTATAGTTCGAAAATTCATCACAAAGCAAGACACATACACTTCGAAATGCCAGTATGCAAGTACAATCCAAAGAGATGGCATGCACAGCAGTGGCGTAGCCAGGGGGGCACACGCGGGCATCCCTCGCCCCCCCCCCCCCCTCGAAATTTTTTTTTGCTATGGCATACAGAGCCCAAAATGACAACTGAACACATCTGCCTGCCCGGCTCCCACTTCAAATCAAGGAGACGACCCCCCCCCCCCCGAAAAAAATTTCTGCCTATGCCTCTGATGCACAGAGAACTTGATGTCTGCTTACACATGAAGGCAACTCGATAAGTAATAAAGGCTTGCAACACTTAGGCATGGTGGTGTACCATTTTTCTTATATATAGCATTAGTTTGCCCTCAGGCATGAAAACATGTTACGCATGATTGTGCAGTTCAATGTTTTGTATAAAGACCTGTGGTGTCGACCATAGATCCATCTGCCAAGGTTTGTAAACACAGTCGCCTTTATTCACATATTTTTAAGAAATAATGTAAATTTATAAAGTTAAGCTTGGGAACATGGCATTATTTCGCAACCCTATTCACCCGCATTATTATGCATAAATAGTAGACCAATGGTTACAATATTTACATGCCAGCTAGTGCCATGAAATGCGACCGGAAAATTGGTTCCTCGTCACCTTCAACAGCTCAATTTATGGCTCATGCAGAAGTGCCACATTGAAAATGAATCGGCGAATACCGTGACAGGAAAGTTACCTCGGAGTTAGGCAATAACATGCTTTGAATTAAAAATTGCCCATCAATACTGGTGGTGGCTTGACACATTAGAGCCAAGGACTGGACATGCCATGAGGTTGAATAAAAATTGAACAAGGAATAAACAACGGCTGTAAAACAGTAAAGAACCATGCTTAGTAAATTAAATGAGTTTACATTCAGCATCTTTTCAAGCCATGTAAAATTTTCAAATGCACACTGTTATTGGAAAGTTTGGACTCAGCACCGTGCATAACACAGTGCAGCAAGCAGTCCAAGTGCTGACAATCCTAAATACTGAGAGATGTACAAGATCATCAGTATAGTATACTGTAAGGCACAGGAGTGTTCACAGAAGAGACCGTCTTGTAGACAAACAGGTGGGCCAGAACTGTTGCTGCTTTGCCAAAAGTTTTCAGTCTTCCTGAAAAAGATATCAAGCAAAGAAGTTTTAAGCTTTCTGCATCCATACAAAATACCCACTTGTCTTCTTTTACTGCAGGCTTTTCCGAAAAAACAGAAAAATACAAAATTAAGAAGCTGCCAAGTATTTTCTTGTGTGATATGCAGAGTGTGCAGCACACTTTCATTCTTGTAATATCTAGAAAGACGCAGCATTATAATACAGAAAGACGAGGCTCAATTGCTTGTGCATGTTTTGCTGCCATGTTTTTATACACCTAGCAAAAGAACAAGGTACAATAGCTAGTGTGCAGTGTTGCTTGTTGTTTTGTGGAGGCAACTCCTATTACAAAAATAAATCATTTATCCTCAAAACTTAGTGCAAGTTCTCCCAAATAAATTATATAAAATCCTAGGCTAGACGGGACAAAATATAGATATATAGTACTTATGAGGCATGCCACAGTGGACAGCCTCGATTTTTTAATTTACATTTAAATATAAGCTCTGTTTATGCCAAAGCAACATCTAGATGTTGTCTTTCTCACAGCACTTCGGACTAAACCAGCTGTGCACACAACACCTGCCTGTAAGCACTGCACCATCCTGCTTATGCCAACTATGAAATGCGTGCATACTGAAAATTTTATATGCTGCTTACTGCTTGCTGTTACCCTAAATCTCCCCTAGCCAACACAAACTAGACAAGCAATTAATATAACTATCAAGTGGAAATGAATGTAAAAATTTTCCTAACAGTGATAACTTAAATCACAAGGCGCATGCAGCCCATCCTATGTTAGTCCTGTTGTGACTCACAACAGGACTAACATTTGTGTCGCAAATTGTGAATGGTTTTGAAACTACCAAACACAAAAATAAAGTTAAACACCATAATAACAATGCGCTAGTGAGCTTCAATGTATATCGATGTATATGCCACTTCATTGTTAAGGTAATGCATCACAATACTGACCGTTTGAAGCAAAACGGGAATGTGAACTAGTTGGCGGGTAATAGGCGAGGTTCAAGTTTAGGCAATAAAGCTTTCAGTTGTGAGTAAGCGCTCTTGATGTGCACTTTCTTGTCCTTGTCTTCTTAGCACTGCCGTTATATAAGTACTGACCATTTCGTCAGGAACACTATGAATCCCTCACAATACAGTCAATATCATGCTACAGGTGTCTATTATCGAGGCACTCCACTGTAAATTCAATATAGTGTTATAGGCATGACAGAGTGCAGGTGCAGATTCTGCATACTGTATCGGATGACTGAGATAAGAGCTACCATGACATTGGACTCAAAATAGTGATACTCTCAATGTTTCCAATGTATCAATGACTTGCTTCATTAAACACAGGTATGCATTGCACAATTCAGAAATGGATTCTATTTGATCACTCTCTCCTAACGAGATTACTGCTACCAACCCAGGTTCTGTGAAGCATCCAGATGAGCTTCAAGAGTTCTTATCAAGCTGCTGGTGTCCACAGCTGCATAGCGTTGCATGTGCCATCTTGAGCACCTTCTGCAAAGAAAAAAAAAATGTACAGATTTTTTGCAGTGACTCACTATTTCATGCTGCACTAAACAGCTGTAAAGCACACCAATACCTAATTCAGATAACCGGCATAAATTCAGTTAGACGTCCATGCATGCAACAATCTTTTAACTCTAAATTTATTATCCTAATGCACTCGAACACCAAGAACTAATTCAGTACATAATACAAAACTGGCAGTGTAGATAAAGAGTTTTTTTTTTTTAATCTCAGGAAAACCAGATTCCAGAGCTTTTTCATTGCTGCTCCCGTTTGATGTTAGCATTGAAAGTGCTGCTGTGCTTCTTACGCAAAAGTGAGCTTAGAGAGAGACTTTACGAGGCATCATACTCTTCTTTCCTGCTTTGTTCTTTTTCTGTAAAGTTTCTTTTGTATTATCCTTTATTCCTCGTACCCTCTTCCTTTGCACAGCATGGCCAGCCAGTTTGAGAAGTGGCTAACCTGCCTGTCTTCCCATCTATTTCTTTCTTTCCTTCCTTCATTTTAAGTCTTGCAGCAATTACAAATATACACATCAAGTTCAGTAGTGTAGTGTTCAGGGGCGTAGCCAAGGGGGGGGGGGGTTGGGGGGGTTCAAACCCCCCCCCCCGAAATTTTTCAGTTTTGCTTGCGTGTATAGGCACGCACACATACAAACGCACGCACGAACATACATAAAGTATGGTTGAACCCCCCCCCCCCCGAAAAAAATTTCTGGCTACGCCCCTGGTAGTGTTGCCAACTGCACAAACATTCATAACCTACAGCCAACCTACAGCCAACCACAAATTTCACTGCCTGTGCGCGACTAGAAAGCAAATACTTGTGGTTTCAAGTTCACTCCACACCTACCATTTCGTCAAAAACACAGCATTTGAGTTTCTGATAAATTAAGTTGTTTGCCGTGTATCATGCTAATGAAAGAGCTCAAAACAAAGCATGATACAGCAAGGAGTAGGTGCACAACAGCACATCCTTTGAGAATTTGCGATAGAGTCATCTGGTGACCTGCGGGCCATTGTCTACTGCTTCTGGTGCTGCACTAAACACAATATTCACATTCATCAAGAAGCATGAAGGTAGGAAGCTTACATATGACTTAAAGAAGTAAACCATAAGAAATGACGAAAGGTGTTCTGTTCTTGCTGAACATTAGTCTTTTTTTTAACTGTGATAATGTTTAATGGCTGCTTAGCCTTGCTTCAAAGCTTCATAATAGTCTTATGAGAGTCACATTTTTTTAATTATTGTCCCTCTGAAATCAGTATTGCATTGAGCTGACTTGCACTGATGTGACTGAATAAGCCTGGCACAGCTCGCACATCTTCAACTTGATGAGAATATCCACATGAAATTCAGGAAAGTTCAAGATGTCACTAATTATGTCACAAAATTGTCACGAATTAAGTGACAATATCGTAAAATGCACGTGCTTCACCATAAACGCTGTCACTTAGCAGACAACTTTCACATAATATGGCCATAATCATATCTCTGCAGCATAATTTATTCGTTCTAGTCCAACCTAATGACGTTATTACCCTATATATGGTATGCTGTTTCTTTTTTTGTCTTAGGGACGAACAAAGTGCGCAATGCAAAATTGTTATCGAAAAGTATTCCCACTTACTAATATTAGGGAGTTTTGGAATAGCGTACGCCAGGCCCGTAGCCACAGGGGAAGGGGGGGAGCGAAATTCTGATGGAGGGGGGTGTTTTACCGAAAGTGAATTATGAAAATAGGCGTTTTTCTAAAAAAGTGAACGGCGCAACGAAGGGCTCCGGAAGTTTCGTCCATCTGTTTTCTTTAACGTGCACTGACATCGCAGAGTACACAGGCGTTTAGCGTTTCGCCTCCACCGAAATGCTACCGCCGCGGCCGAGATCGAAGCCGCGACTTTCGGGTCGGCAGCCGAGCACCGCAACCATCGTACAACCGAGGCTGACAACTACAATAACTGAATCAACTGAAAACAAAAGTTAGCGTTAATGCACACATGACGGAGTGATAACCGCGGCCTCTCGCTTGTTTATATTTTCTGAAAGCACGCTGCCGCATTCACGCTTTATGGCAAGCAAAGAAATTGTATAGCACAAATTGTCTTCATTGAGGCGTACCCGCTCTTCGATAGACTGGCCGTGCGAAGCGTGTGCCTTCACAAAAGCTTTTTAAACGCGCATCAGGCATCACACGTACGTGCGCGTAATGCTTTTCCATTCTATTCTGCTTTTTATTGTACTTTCCACGCGACACACTGTTCAGCACTACACACGTGAGCGACGCGAAACTGAGAACACAGAAGCACCACTTACCGTTCGCATTTCCGACTCTGCCTAACCAGGTGCTGGCCGAACACGAATACACGAAGGTGCAAGCACGCTTGAGTCTTCAGACCATCATGAAACCAACACGAACACGCTCACAGTACGCGATGTTGCACTGCCGTCGCTAAATGCCGTTCACGTCCAGCGTTGAGATCAGAGTCGCGCACACACAGGACACGGGCACGCACAGCCGACACAGCTGAGCAATTCGGAAACTTCGATGACCGGGCAACGGGAGAAAATGGCGAAGGCAGCGACGGGCGACGGCGAGACTTCGACTTGAGCACGCACGCTTCTCCTCTCCTGGTGCGCGCGCGTGTGTGTGTGTGTGTGTGTGTGTGTGTGTGTCTGTTTTTTTTATTTTGTCTTTCCTCGCTCGCGCCTGCGTGCCTGCGTCGTAAGGTTGCGTTATCGTGTTTCTCTCGGCGGCTCATGTAACAGCCCTCCCGTTTAGCGGCTGCTTGAAGGAAGTCGCGTTTATATATCTTTTTTTTTTGAAGGCGATAGCGTCAAAGAGCTCGTCTCGCAGAAATTCCGGTGTCGGCGGCGTCGGCGTCATTGGTTCTGAGCGAAAAACCAGCGTTGGTTGGTCGTGAGCGAAAAGTCGAGGTAGATGCAAAGAGAGAGAGGGCGTTTGCACTTTGGCTTTCCTTGCGGAACTGTGTATACGTCTCCATCGAGAAGCGCAGGCAAGCTAGCGATTGAGAAGGCGATAGTGTGTGTGTGTGTGTGTGTGTGTGTGTGTGTGTGTGTGTGTGTGTGTGTGTGTGTGTGTGTGTGCGCGCGCGCGCGCGCGCGACCATGCGTGCGTACGAATACCGCTGTCGCGTTTTAAAGGCGAAACTAAGCGTCGTCCCCCCCCCCCTTTTCTTTTTTATCTCGTGCTTTCTGTCCACAGCATTTTATTGCGTACGCTGCGGCGTGCCGCCTCTAGTCAGTTAATAACTAGGACCTGACTCAGAGTGTGCGTACGTGTGAGTATAATCGCGTACATTTATGATCGCAGATTCTTTGTGCATGTCAGCGGTTTTCGTCGCGATAAGTTGAAGAGGAATCTATCGCCGTCACTTCATCGATTGAGCTACTGCCAACGATATTAGACTGCACGAACTTTTCTTTACAGCTCGTTATATTTGGAGAGTTGCAAGACTAAAACAAGCTCTGAAACAAGCTTTTATATGGCAAGAGAGTAAAACAACCTTTTACTCTCTCGTGGGATGCGGGAGTGAAACAGGCACTTTACTCTCTTTCGCCAGGAGGAGTGAAAGGCCTTTTCACTCCTCCTGGCCAAAAGAGAGTAAAGCGCCTCCCTGAGAGAGAGTATAATGAGATCTGTGGGAGTAACACAGCTCTATAACTCTCACTGCAGGAGTTTCAGTTTTTAGAGTGTACGGAGCGATGCACTTACAACGAACGAGACGGCTCGTATAGTCGCGGTTCCTGTTGCTCGCAGTGCATCGGCGGTCGCAGGTCGGTTCAATCTGTCTCGTATCGGCGCTCGCCTTCTCGCTAGACGTTTGACAGCGGTGGTTGCATGGCGCAAAAGAGACAATTTAAACTTATTCATTCCAGCAGCTTTTATTTTCTGTGAAACATATTCTTTGCTTCACCGGTGGCCGGTGCGAGCTCGTAGAACTCACCACGGCGACCGGTGTGGCGGTGCGAGTTCGCTACGCCGCCGACTTGGTACCGACGACGTAGCGAAGCCTTCTTACCGCTTAGAAGTTGCAGCCGGTGAAACATCGGTTCGGTGACACTCCGAGAAGCAAGCGTTGCCGGTGGTCGGAGCGAGCGCGTCGCCGGCGCAGCTCTCACACCGGCCGCCGGCCGGCTTGATGCCGACGACGTAGCGAAGCCTACTTTTAAGTGCGAATGCACTTTATAAGCGACCCTGAATCCGCCGTCCCATAGCAACGGCGCGAGGAAAGGAGAGGAGCGTCTGTAGCAACGGCGCAGCGACGTCACACCCCACGTGACTGCACGCGCTCCGCCTCCTCACCGCGGTTTGCGCGGGCGCGCGCCGGCTCCGCACCGCTCTTCTAGGTGGCATTGGGTGCAGTGCTTCGCCGCTCCTTCTCTCGCCGTTCGCTCTCTCTCCTCCCTGCGCCCCACTCTCCCGTCCGCTGGCTGGGCGCCTCTCGAAATGTATGCTCGAGACGCCGCTGTGAAACGCCAACGGCGACCACAAGGCTGAGATTATGGCCGTCAGGTACAATGACAACACAAACAGGTGCTGATGAATGTGTAAATAAATGGTTACGGTACAAATCCTCGTCTCGTCATTAATTTACGCCATTAAAATTACTGCGCCGTGTACTCTCGGCGCAACAAATGCATTCGCATTTCCTCACGATTCCCTTCGGGGAGGTGGGGGCATTTTTTTACTGCTTCGAAGTTTTAGCCGGTGAAACTCCAGAAACAACCCTCTGACGAGCGCAACAGCTTACTTTTGTTACCGATTAAATTATTCTTCGCACTTCTTCGTAACTCGGCACGTTGAAGCGAGGTATCCGTGGCGTGTCGGAGGCTTGCACTCGTGTGCATGGGCATTGCCGCTTGACGGGAGAATAGACACGGGACAGCCAGGTCGATGTGTCCGCGGTCGGACGCTGGCGCGAGTTGAGCTTGTCTCTGACCAGAACGGTTCAGTGGAGAAAATAGTCCTACACGTCTACACAAACCAACCGGCCGTTGCAAATCCTCGCTGCACTGATAATTTCGTTGTCTGTCGACAAATGCTCACACGGCGACCCACACAAGGCACTGGAGCTTCACACCGGCGTGCTAAACAGATGCCCGTACACACACGCACATTCACACACGCACGCACGTCACGACCAAAAATGGTTTTTAAAACTCCCATAGGGAGTTTCAAACCACGTGACACGCACGTCACGACCAAACATACCTTTTAAACCTCCCATAGGGAGTTTCTAAACACGTGATCTAAAACTCCGTGGAGAGTTTAACGAGGTCATGTCGTTCATAAACTCCCTCATTAAGCAAGGGGCGTTTTACGACGACATGTGCCGACTTCACTCCGCTACCACGGAGTAAATGATTGGGGCATGGGGGTTTTCGGGGCTCATATGCTGGAAAAGCTCCCATCTCGGCTCATTTTTGTTTACAGTGCATGTGGCCAGCGTGCGTCGCGAGCATTTAAACTGCAATTGACATCTTTAACTTTTGAGAAAGAGATCCGCGGTGTATTTATTACACCAGAGAGGCCTTGAGCAACACTGAAGAGTTGCCGTCGATTAGAACGGACGCGCCACTAATGAAAGCATGCAAAGCAACCAGCGTTGCAGCGGCGTCTGTTCCTTTCTGCTTGGTCATCGTCGATAAATGCGGAGGCGTCCGTGAGTGCAAGCGTCCGAAGTGCAAGAGCGTCCCTATGCGACGCAACCAGCGTGCCAAAGTCGCAATCAGCCTTCGAGTCATGATCACGGCCAGATCACGGTGGTCGTGATTAGGTGATCCCACGGCTTGAGATCCGCTCTTATGCGTCGCGTTTGTTGCACTCTGTCAAACCAACGCGCGTGACCGCATCGGTGTTTCCGCTCACTTTGCAAGCTGGAACCGCGGCTGAAACCACGGTGGCTCGATCTGTGCCGCTGATGCGGCGGCCACAATGGGACGAAAATGCTTCGCTACAAATTGCAAATCTGGTTAAAAAACGTGCAAAGAAAAGCTGTGTCTTTTCTCCGCGCCGAAAGACGAAAAGCGACTGCAGTTGTGGAGAAATGCAATTCCACGGAAAGGCCGCCAGCTACAGTCCTCCGACATACATACGATAACGTGAAAACCAAATGCTTTTTTTTTTACTCTGTACACTTGCCGGTAGAAATTTTCACGTTTTCGAAAAAAAAAAATACGTGCGCGTCTCTTGCAATCGGCACCCTGTGACAGTCAATCGGGACTACCCCCGCCGATTTAAAAAGTTTTAAGCTTCATAAAGCCTGCCGCTCTTACTTTTGCGGTCGAAGCTGATAGCCAGTATACAAGCTATTAAAGCACAAACAACCGTTTAGAGCCACAAGATTAGCTAGAAAAACCGGTTTTTACAGCCCAGCGAGAGCTTGCAATGCGCGTCTTTCGGCCCAAAAACTCGTCGCGAACCTAGCGGCGGCCGCGAGAAACTCGAGCAGTACGGCGACGCGCTCGCGGCGCTCGATGGGCCACCTGTTTTATTCTACCACCGTGGTTTTGGCGGAGCCGTGGCCTCCGCGACTACTTCTGGCTGCGCGCGTCGGTGGAACTGATCGCCAAGGCCATGCTTTCACAGAGATGATGGCGCCGATGACGCGCAACACCGAAGTTGACGTCACCGCCTTCGCTCAGCAGTTCAAAAAGCCCTGCGGCTGCAGGCGCTCTTTTTTTGCCAAGAAATGCCATTTTCGTTCACTTCTGTGAACTCTTACATTGGTTTTCGAATTCAGCAAGGATCAAACTATGATTACACATTCCAAAGTCATTTTTTTTTAAAGTGATTCAGCTTCCCTTTAACAATTTGTTTAAAAAGGTATGAGCTTGAGCTTGTTGGCTTGGCTTTATAACAGGAAGCAGCGCGGGCAAACGGGACAAGAAAGCCCTGTCAGCCTTTCTTGACCCGTTTGCACGCGCTGTTTCCTGTTAGTAACAAATTGAATTTTGCCTCGTGTCAACTTATTCGATCAATGCTCGTTTCCTTATACACGGATACCACCTGTGATGATGACCTTGAGGAAATGCCAAGTTGGCCTTTCATATTTGTTAAAGGTATGCTATTCTCCCCTTCTAAATATGAGTAAATTTTGAACCCAAATTTTCTACTTGCAGGTGGTGGTTTCCTGACAGAGAAGTTCTTCACAGTTTGCATTGACAACGTCCCTCTCATGCAAGCATCCAGTCCTAGAGAGGCGTTCAAGATATTATTCCTGGCACATTTTCCGTCAACGTTTCTACCCAAAAGACACAAGTCTTACCCAGGAGTTCACTCATAGGTAAGGTTGAAACTAAATCTTGGACACAATACTTTCACCAATAGCTTTAGCTTTCCGGTAACATTTAAAAAAATGTATGGTATATTGCTCACATAAAATATCTTTATTTATTAAGATGGCTTTATTTAGGTAACAGGAAAATAATGCGTTTTGCAACAAATTTACTAAAACTAAACCATAATCCCCTCAATGATAAGCTATCTGTTTTATGGTACACTGCTTGCGAGTATCCACAAGAATACTGGCTCCAGTACTTAGACATTAAAAAGTTCAAATTCTAATTTTAGTGTTAGAAAGGTTAGGAGTTTCATTATATATTTATGTGGCAATATTTTTTATTTGAAGTGAAGGTAATTTAAGTAGAGATGGATGCATGCAGAAAAGCCTATTCTTAATGAAGAACAAGTGGGTGCCTCTTAGCCCCTTCCATTGTGTAACAACGTTTGCAATGGAAACAAGTAAAGAGAAACGAAAAAAAGAAAGTTCCACTGTATCTAAGAATATTTAGGTACTTCAGCACTGCTAAACAGAATTGCCTCTTCTTTTTAGGTCGATTGCCACTGTCAGTCCCGGAAAGGGCACAAAGTCTGAGCATACCCGTGGGAAGCAGCACAACCTGACCCCGAAAGTGGCGTCATTGATTAGCTCCCTCAAAGGCTTGACTTTTAAACATATGTGCCTGCCAAGTGAAACAATATCCCCGGGAAATTCCTGAATCTGGACCCCTTGTGATACTGTGAGCATAGTGAACGTAACGGGAATTATATGGTTGTTTTTCTTCGTTAGGCACAACATGAATTACAACTAACAGACAAGAAAGCGAAGGCAAGTACAGGGGATGGTATTTGTATTCATTACAAAGCAAATGTGAAGAAAGCAAAGTGGATGAAAAGATAACATGCCGCTGGCAGGGACCGAGCCTGCGACCTTCGAATAACGCATAGTGACCGCTTCTGATAGTGTGGGCATCTCTCGTATTTCAAGATGCACATATTGGCAACTGCCCGAACTTCTATGTTCCACGACAGTAAACTCGTTTGCATTTCACTCTATGGTGTACTGAATTAACGAATTTGCGAGAGAGGATGCGTGCTATAAAGGGGACAATGTAGATGCAAAAAAATTCGGCAGATTCCATGTACCGTGGAAATCGATGTTATGCGAACAATGCGCGGCATGGCGACTGTGGCGTAATTTTTACATTGAGCGAAACGTTACGGAACGACGCTAGAGAAATGTGGAAGTGGTATACGCACACTCATATGTTGAAGAGCCGGTTATGTATTATGTAACCAGTTTTTTACAGTTGCGTAACGATGACAACAGCAACATGGGTGTTACCAAAACCAGACGCGGTAAGCTGATATGTAGTGTTTATATTCTTCAATACTGCATAGAGCGAATTCTGACAGGACAAAGAAGGAACACAGATGCATACGACAGGCGTTACTCGTAACTAAGCTTCATTCAGAAAAGTTTCCCTGGATATATACACAGCCGAGTGGCACGCGCAGGCGCACTGCACGTACGTTACCGTCACAGTTGCAGTTGTTACAGTTGCTATGCTTGCACGTGTCTGCGATGACGGAGAACACACGCACGTTTGACGAACCCGTGTGCATGTGTGGAAGGGGTTCTTGACAGTTCTTGAACAAGGTCATCATCACCGTGATCAGTGAGCACCAGCAGCTGGACCGAACTTGTTAATCGGATCTGTTCGTGGTCGCGGTTACGAGGGGTCTAAGTGTAGTCAAGTGCGAGGTATAATAAAGCTGGTGGAAATCCTGGATGCCTTTTACGATGAAATGATCTATGATGCCTCCTGTCCTGGACGTGGTAGCTAGGTCTATTGATGCCCTGTCTACATCCAAGCCGTCTTTCATGCAGTATAAGGACCAGGCGTTATTCGGTCTTTCTAAATCAATGTTGAAGTCACCGGTAATGATGAGAGGCCTGGTACTCTCGGCAGATTTATTGTAGGAAACATTGGCCCCGGTTTGTAGGAAACATTGACCCCGGTCCACGTTGCAGACCACGTGTACGAGTGGACAGTAGTTGAGCGTCTTCCAGGGGTGCTCTGTCTTCAGCTTCCTCACATTTCATGCGTCCGCCGCTGTGGTGTAGCGGTTACGGTGCTCAGCTGCTGACTCGAAGGTCACGGATTCGATCCCGGCCGCGGTGGTCGAATTTCGATAGAGGCAAAATGCTAGATGACCGTGTACTGTGCGATCTGGGAACACGTTGAATACCAAATGGTAAAAATTCGCTACGGCGTCTCTCATAATCATATCGTGGTTTTGGGACATGAAACTCCAACAATAGCGAGTTTTAGTATTGGCCGCGAGATCGAGCGGAGTCGCCACCTAGCGGCTTCTGGCTGAACCGCGCCTAGTGTGGATTGCTCCGTGCGTCGTCCGCTAGCCCCGTTGTGTTTGCATGTGCGCATACGTCATGCAGATCCTCAAAAGGCGGTTTGTTTTGTTGCGTTAGTGCAACTTTAACCACTCGTACGTATGCCTAACACGGTGTAAAGAAGCATTTGGCCTTGATCAGCTGTATATGTACTGTAATAAGATCAGAGAGTGCACTTACCGAGAGTGCTGTGTGCGGTCGTCGTACCCTCCGTTCACGAGAGTCATATCAGTGTAGGTGCCGCTCTGTGGTTCAAGCGCATTGCAAAGTGCACTTGGCGTTGCCCTAAAGATGAAAAGTATTAAATCTCATGTGAATATAGCCTTTTAGCGGCGCGGTGGTAAAAAAAAAAGGCACGCATATACTTGAGCGTTGTGGTTAGGTGTTGTTTATACGTTACGCGACGAGCTTTAGTTGTGTACGGCCCTGGTTTCACTAGAGAGAAATATTTCTGTTAAGTCACGTCTGACACCTCGGTACTTAAATTGTCCCCTAAAATGAACAGAAAGTGAAATGACACGGAAATCGCAAAACTGAGTTCCCTTGCGCAATTTTAACTTGTGGCGTAATTTACACGAAAACACCCGTGTACTTAGATTAAGGTGTGCGTTAAAGAGCGCTGATGGTCAAAATTAATCCAAACGGCGTAGTTTACATTTATGTTGTAGTAATTTCACGCGAAGCCACATCTTTTTTTTCTTTACATTATCTTGAGCGTTTGTGTTGCGTTGTTTAGATTGGCAGAAGGCAGCGGACATTATTCGTATGAAAAAGCGTACTTTGGTCCCGTGAAATAACCGGACCTTTGTTCCATTACTGTCGTGCAAGTTACTGTTACTGGAATAAAAACAAGCGTGTGCGTGTTAAACGTCTCCGTAGCGCTAAAGCGCTGTCAGCCACGCAGCTTTGCTCAGTAAACCTATAAACTGTCCTACCATTCACGGAGAACTGAATGAGAAATGCGAATGAATATTTGGGCACGCAGTGCACAAAGTGCTGTTTCAACTCATCGCGCAGGAATACGGGCTTTCTTTTCGTTGAGGGGCATCCAAATGAACAAGAAGTAAATAGTTAATTCAGTCGCGCGATTCAGCAGTGCGTAGTAGGTGGAACACAAGCTAAACATGTACTAATAAAACAACAAGAAAACGTCACCCATTGCGAAAACGCCGACTGCCGCCGAAGGCGAGCAACCCGTTCGTTGGCAGAATGCGCTTCTCTCACAAGTAATTGTAACGTTCGGCGCACTTCGTGCATTATTCGGGAATGAAGAGCGCACATATTACCACAAAGCTGCAGTCAACGCATTTTGTTTGCCGGAAATCGGGTCACATCGCTCACAACGAAGCGCTGTTGTGCACGTATGTATATGCGCCGACAACCGCCTATCCACACTAGCGCGGCGACGGTGCTGCCACCTGTAGCCCGATCTCGCGGCGAATAGCGGGAAACGCTTACGTTAGCGTTAGTGTGCGTCTCAACGCTAACGCTAAAACGGAACGCGCTGCGTGTCAACTGGTGGTCTTTTAGTACAGCGGAAGGCATTCCCGCTAACGCTAACGCAAGCACATACAGCGCCATCTAGACATAAAAACACTAAATGCACTGTAGAATCCACAAAAGCGCCACCAAGTCGAGCTGATCCAAAGTCACCACTGTTGCGTCTCCATGTCGCGTTTGCAGAAGTGTTGAGTTCTGACACATTAGTTTCTGTCGACATGCCGCGTTCGATAATTCTTCAAGACCCCTACTACTTGGCCTTTTTAAGCTAGGACGCATCACGCGTCACATTCATGCACTACCGCGAACGGCATGAAAGGAAAGGACGCCTGACATGTATCTGCTTGACTTGCGGCCGTATCTTGGAAAGAGGCGACTAAAGAGAGCGTCGCCATCTCTGCGCTGCTACAGAAAACATGAGCGAACCTTGCAAACAAATCTTGCTAAGCCTTCTGCAGCGCGAATCCACTTTGTATCTCAAAAACGGAGCTATTTTATTGGGGGTACACGGTTGGCGAAGCCTCATTACTCAAATCTAAATCAAATACGAACAATATTAGGGAATGAATAAGTTTAATAATGCAGGACGACGGCTACAAAGATTCGAAGTGGACGGCTCTCGCTTCAACAGGCACCGCCATCTTGCCCTACGTACGGGATCTCTTGCGTGCGTTAGCGTTGAACGCTATATTCCAGAAATAGCGTTCGTACGTAAGAGCTCGGGCTACGTTTACGTTCTGCTCATGCGCAGTTAGGAGCACGCAACGCTAACGCTAACGCTAAATCCTTGCGTTTGTTGTTATCCGCTATACTAAAACACGCTAATATTAATATTATCACTTTCCTTGCGCGTCAGTGTATGTGTTCGCGATTACTGCGTTGGTTGAGAGTGTGTATCACCTGTGGCACAGACTCGCATAACATGAACTGTGGTATGCCGGAATGTGCCACACGTGACTGAGAGAAAGGATTTCATGATGTACGCGACAGGTATTTTGCGTTATTCATGTCATTATCAGTCAAAAGTGTTCATCATACGCTCATCCCCTGTTATGCCAATTTCGGTATATTACAAGTTAAGGAGCCGACCAGGAGAGTCCCCAGACGTAGGCGGATAGATAGATAGATAGATAGATAGATAGATAGATAGATAGATAGATAGATAGATAGATAGATAGATAGATAGATAGATAGATAGATAGATAGATAGATAGATAGATAGATAGATAGAAACGGCCAAAGTGCCTGAGGCAGGCACGTAGGCAAGGGGGGGGGGCCGGGGGGCCCGGGCCCCCCCCGAAATTCGTCCAGCTTTCTATATTTCCAGGCAACTTTTGTTTCTTTTTGCCATGGAAAGGCTTTCTTTCGAACAATTAGGCCTTGGGCCCCCCCCGAAAAAAAACCCTGGCTACGTGCCTGGCCTGAGGTTCACTAAAAAAGGCTTCTCATTTAAAATTGTGGTGCTTCCTGTTTGTAAGATTTTCTGTTCTTGTACCTCACACTTTAATTTTGCATAATCTCTCAAAGTGCAGAATATTGGTCAAGTGAAGTCGCTACCACGAGAAATAAATACAATTTTCTTGTTACATAAAGCAGAATACAAACAAAATTTCTTGTTACATAAAGCAGAAAGCACATTTTAATTACAGAAACTTCCTGTACTGAACAAATGAAAAAGAAAACGTTGTCCAATCATCAAGATTTCTGCACTAAAAAACAAAAAGTGTAGTAAAATTACGGAAATTCGCTGTTAGTGAGAACCGAAAAAATCATGTCAAAGTACCGAAGGTTTCTGTTACTGACAACAGAAAAATCCATTCGAAATGACTGAAATGTACTGTTACTGAGAACAACAAAAAATATAACATTACAGACAATTTCTTTTACTAAAAACGGAAAAAGCCATGTAAATTACAGAAATTTTCTGTTAGCAGAACAGAGGAGACATGTAACATTATAAAAACGCAAAACAGAAAAAGAACAGAAACTTTCTGGCAGGTCAGCTGCCAGACAATTTCTGTTTTTTTTTTTCAAGAGAAATTTTTTACGGTGCAGAAGTATCGTTGTCGAATGCGGTGATAAGTTTTGGATACTCCAGAGTGCACGCATTGCGGATCAGAGTGGAATGACTCGCATATTTCAGAACGCAGACTGCGGGGTATCACAAGTAGCCACTGGCGGCCGTCGGCGTTGTAATTCCGTCGGTGCCGTAGGTCGTCAGGAATGGCGAAATGGTGGGCTTGATGACGCAGCGCGCGAGTAGATGGTATTGCCGACGGATCAGTGAGCAAGGCAATCAACGAGGCGATCCATTTATCCTTGCGCTGTTCGGTAGCGATGGCGTGAACGTCGATGGAAGAAACAGCAATGAAAAATACTGAGCAGGGGGCGTTGTCGCCAGGCAAGGGGGAGCGCGAAGGGGCGTCGGCGTCAGCATGCTGGCGCCCGTTACGGTACAGCACGCAGATGTCGTAGTCTTAGAGACGAAGTGCCCAGAGGGCGAGACGGCCTCAGGGATCATTCGATGACGACAACCAGCATAGTACATGATGGTCGGTGACGACATCAAATGGGCGACCATACAAATAAGGTCGAAACTTTGCAAGAGCCCAGATGATCGCCAGGCACTCTTTTTCCGTGGCGGTGTAATTGGTCTCGGCTCTAGTAGGCGTACGACTTGCATATGCGACGACATATTCGGGGAACCCTAGTTTGCGCTGCGCAAGGACAGCTCCGAGGCCTACCCCTCTGGCGTCCGTGTGTACCTCCGTTGGGGCCGTACACTCTAAGAAAAAAAGAGAGTCAAAAGAAGGTCACGGCCCAGTGACTCTCCTTGGCTGTCCTTTTGACGCGTTCTAGGTGGTAGTCATCACAAAATAAGAGTCACGGCTTGCCGCATGTTCTGATGACCCCTTACTGGCTCGCGAAGATAGTTCGTGAAAGATTGCGATTCCTGTGAGATTTGGGGAGAGAACTTTGCTATAACTGCAGTAGTACTGAGTTTGGATTTTTCTCCTACGTGCATGTTTAAAGGTGTTTGGAAACGCAAGTTTGAGTTAATCACCACTTAACCCGCAAGTTAAATGAATGCGAAGCACATGGGGCAATTTTCGAAACATGTTTTATTACTCGTTTAGGACGTTTACGATAATTTCTGATGTTTCGCGTGCCGAATCCACGACACGGTGGAGGGCTCCGAATAATTTCAGCCACATGGGTTTCTTTATCGGACACCTAAATGTAAGTAGACGGGCCGGCTCTAGCATTTCGCCTCCATTGAAATGCGACTGCCACGGCCGGTATCGAAACCCGTGTGTTTCGGTTCAGCAACCGAGCGCCGTAACCACTGTGCCGCCGCGGTGGTCAGTTTATAACGCCAATATATTAGCCGTGCAGCGTGGTATTCTGCATAATGAAAAGCAGTACTACAGAACAAAGAAAAAGAAGATGTGTAAGCATGGTGTAGTTACAAATAACCAAAAATAATTTTTACCAAGAAAATGACACACAGGAACTTCCTAATGAAGCAGCCATACAATGAAGCCAGGGGTAGAATAGTGGACCGTGACTGTGTTTACGCGCAGTGTTGGAACTATGACCAGTGAAAATGTATTAAAGTGGGTGAAATACCTTGCCGTCGGTGGAGATCAAATCCCTAACACTGGAATGGGTGCCATCACCATCGATGGGAAGTTAGTTTTTGGCCACATTTAATCCATTTTTATTTGTCATAATTACTGTGCTACAGTTAAAACACTAGAAATAATGTTCACTTTGCTTTGCCCGACTTGTCGATTCACTTCAGTAGGCTTTGTCTAACAAAGAAACAAGCACCTTAATCCATTCCGCTTCTTCCGTTCTTACATAGGAACAAATTCAATTTTTTTTTTCATATGTCCTCATATTTGTACATGTGTGCAACAAAAGTTTGGTGTTTACACGTTTTCACAAAGCTACATGTTCATGTGCTCTTTAATAGATGCATAACAAAAAAATAACCACATTTATTCCACTAACTGCACAGATCACTGTAACACAAGCATCAGCTGACAAATTATGACAGTAACATAATTTGAACAAGTGCATTTATATACATGAAAGAACACAGAGCTATAGACAAAAATTGCGCATAATGAAGATGACAATACAATTTATCAGGTACTTAACAAGGTATATCAAAGCAAAATGTCTAGGCGAGCTTAAACAGACTGTAGTAAATTGATCTCCCTGACATGCTCGTCCTAATGATGTCACCAAAAAGAGTCGGCGATTTGATGGTACCTAACACACTGAACTACAACATTGTTCAAACAACACGACTTGGGAACTTGGAACAAGCTCTCCCCCAAAATAAAGGTCTAGGCACTCTGGAACTGCTTCATCCCCAGGTTTTGCCGCACACAATGTACCAGACTTAGCAACTCGGAAAGCATACCGGTGTCTTGCAAACTCCAGTAGATCAAGTGTCTCTAGCAAACAAGCAACCTCATTGTGTGCAATGTAGATTCAAATTATCTGGCAAAACTGCGGGTCATCCCCTTTGAGCATTACAAGCACATCGTTTACTTTGTAGGTTACCTGGTGTAGTGACACTGACTTTGCCTGCCAAGTGATGCCAACTGGCATCACAGCTTGAATGCACGTGTGAAGCTGAGACATCTCTACACACCTTAAACTTCTTGTGGATAGCGCAGCATCCAAAGTTAGTTCGCTGAACTCAAGGCTTTGTAGCAGCTGGTGCCTATTTGCAAGGGTTTGGCAGACATTCTTGAAATTCTTCACACGAATTGCAATGCTCTTAAATACTGGTGTTTTGCTTCGAATCTCATGCACCATAACTGCTTTAGTGGTCCAAAAAGGGATATCATTCCGCGGTAATGGATGAAGTAGTGCATCTTTGGAATGGGACGCACAGATGGGTAGCGTTTGACGAAGGAACTCCTGAATTTTAATTTCCAGGTACTAGAGTGACTGCAAGGGAAGTTTGTCTGATAGTAACATGTCCAGAATTTCTCTTAAAAGGCCTTCCCAGTCTTCATTTCTGTCTGGAATACTGGACCCAAATATTTGGGGCAAAAGGCGGAACAGGCACAATTTTTGTTATGCAGTGCCCTTCAGAGCATTTCTGCCCTGCACGAACGTGTCACTTGGTGGCAGCGGTTTGTTTTTGGCATTATTCCTACCATACTGAAAGGTTCGTACCTTATCAAGGCCTGATGCGGACAAAATATTGTTATCAAACAGCCCTTTTAGCACATGCTGCATTACAATGGCAATCTTCCCTCAAAAACATCATGCATGATATCAGGTGGCAACTGTGATGTTACATCAAAGCCTTGCACAAAAGACATGACCGACTCGCCACCCAAAGTATACAGCAGTTTATAAACGCTGGGTTGACTTGAATTGCTTTCAAGTGACTTCGATGAAGCTCTTTACTTCATACCTGGCACATGTCCTATCTTGTTATTGACGAAATGTTTCTGATTTGTGCCATACAGAACCGGCAAACAGATCCGTGAGCAAAGTTACAGGAGAAACCTCCCAAGCGATGCATGGACAAGTTGTCACCGCAGAAAGCTAAAACTTTTCACACACACTTCCTTTCCTTCATACATAACACACAGGCCCTTATCCTGCAGTGCGTTTAACTCTGCAAGCAATGGCCTGAGCACAATCTCCATGCCATGTCTTTGAGCATCTGCATACTTTGCAATGAGAGCGAGAGGCAGAATTTTCAACTGTGAGCGATACACAGCATCTACATTCAGTACATTGTAATATAGTGTCAAAAGTTTGTGCACACCCCTGGCTGCTCCGATTGGGTTAGCAATCGCAAGTTCATCTGTGTACAGTAAAAGATGAAGCAGCTTCTGATTGCAATTCGGAGGTATGTCACTCGCATGCTTTTTATAAATAGCCCCTTCTCGCAAGGTACTCAGTGCATCTGTTTCAGACACTTTGATTATCAGTTCACTGATACGTTTACACCACATGAAATGGCGCAACACGCTACCAGCTGGAACATAGTAGAAAGAAGCTCGGTCACTGTCCTTATACGTGCAGTTCTGCGCCTCGGTGAAAGGGTACCTGGATTTTGCATACTCAACTCTTTGGTACTTCGAGCGAATATCGTCGAAAATGCTCGAGAGGAAGCTGCAGTTCAACAAATCAGTCAGGCTTTCAGGCACAACAGAAAAAAATGCACAGAGTGCATGCCTTAATTGTTCTGCGTACTGCTGCATAGTCGACTTAAGTATCAAACGGCCCCTCTACTTCTTGAAACAAGCTCTCACAGGTGGCATTCGGAAACTTTCGCGCTTCAGAAACACGAAAGAAAATGTTCGCTAGTGTTTGTTTCAAACTTTTCGCAAAGTCTTCTAGGGATTGCAGCTCTGAATCATGGAACACTGTCACTTGGATAAGTTTGTTGATGACACAAATGATGAGCTGGGAACTGGCCAGTTCCACTTGTCGCGTGAGAATCCTCTGTTGTGTCGGAGTCACAAGCATCAGCATTTTCGTTCGAGTCTCTTGGCGCTTCTCCGTCAACGTGCGAAATCCAAGACTGGTGCTTACGACACAGATGGCTTCGGAGGCTCGACGCAACTGCATATCGCTGCTGGCAACCTTGAATACCACACGTAATTTCGAAACGCGGCTCCTCGGAGTGAGCCCCTTCGAGATTCCAAATCATGCTCATAAACGTGAACGCGAAAAATGGGCATCGAGGACAGCGAAAGCAGGAAACAGATGCCACGGCTGCCCATAGGAACCACACGTTTCTAGATTATCGTGTCAGCCCGAACGCAGCACGCACACACACATAAACGAATATTCGTAGCCGTAAAAACAAAGCGCAGAAAAAGAAGCGCAGGAACACGTAGTCCAGTGCCAGAGAACTCGGAGAGAGCACACCTAGAACGGTGCCGACTGTGGTGAGGGCCACCTCCTAACGCTTGCTGAAAAAAGAAAAAGAACGCGCATTAAATAACACGTTGCAAATGATCGCTTGCAAGATAAAGCTAGCTTTGAAGCAGCACCTACCTGTTATATCCTGCGCCTTCGGTAGTTGTAGTCTTGGAATGCAAATTCCAAGGCTGCCACCTAAACAGCGATTGGATGCAACCACGGATGCAACACACCTCCAACAAACGGTGCCGACTACAGCGAAAAGCGTGTCAGGCATATTAGCAACTCCACACCGCAAATGACCATCCGTTATATACTGATCGCGTTGACAGGACGCTTACGTTTCGAATCTTAAGCTTCCTTCTTTCCGTGTAATCTTCGAATCAGTTCCGAAGACTGCAGCCGCGACTTATGCAGCATGCCATAACAGAGCTGAAGCAAAGTCGGAAAGCGTACTATAATGTATTCCAGACATTAAATGAACATTAAATGATTTAAAGGCCCCAATTGTAACCGCAGTGAGCGAGCCCTGTGCACATATCTGAAACGTCACTCCAACACACAATAAGGGAATGGTAAAAGCAGAATGCTGCTTCGAACTCTTTTTCTTTTTTCTACAGAAATCGTATCACGTTGGGCTACAAGTTATTTAACATGAAGGTACACATAAGAAAGCGACGTAACACAAGTACTAAAATGTTATGGCCGGCGTTCGTTCACTTTCACTGCTTTGACTATGGATTCGGCTTTCGGAAAGCGGGAAGAATCGTACTCGGCGGCGGAAACGCGGAAACTGCAGCAGTGCGCGACGATGTCGGTGTGCTGGCGCGATAGATGTGAAGGTGCTACGAACGCGACTGACAAGGCTGAGTGCTTGGTTTCGCTTGGCGAGTCAAAGAAAGTTGTCCAACTGACAGGCGCACGGACGAAGGCCGATCTGCGCGCAAGCCTGCTGCAAGGCCATTTCGCGAACCTGACGTGTGAAAGGTTTCTGATTCAGGTGAGTGTCTCAATTTGCTTCGTTTTTACAGTGACGCCGTCAGTGCAACAAGAAGGGCCCGAAAGCTTAATGCGCATGTTTTCCTAGTGTAGCGGGGAGTTTGTAGTAATTGTGGGTCATGGCAGGCGTGATCAGCAGGGAACTTTCGGGGCAAAGTAAGCGAATTGATAGGGGCGACCTGAAGATGGTAACCTCGCTTTCTGCAGGTTCAGTCGTTATATTTAATGCTGACAAATTTTCCTGCTGCCCTGCTATTACCAGAGTCGAGAGGGAATATATATTTGGGCAAAATTGGCGGCCGCGTTCCATGTTATGCGTACCGAGATTTTCAAGTTAGCGTGGACCACTGTACCCTCTGCTCCACTGTCTCCCTTAACTGGATAAATTTAAAGTGCAGTACAAGTAGCCTAATGGCGAAACTAAAAATGAAAGAGACTTCATAATGTGCGACCACCCGGGCATTATACAGGATGTGGAAGTAGTTAACAAGATCCGATGCAGTGACCATAGAATGGTAAGATCTAGAATTCAACTAGACGTGAGGAAGGAACGGCAGAAACTGATACGCAAGAAGCCGATTAATGAACTAGCACTGCGAGGGAAAGTACAGGAATTCAGAGTTTCACTTCAGAATAGGTACGCGGCTTTAACCGAGGAAACCGACCTTATCGTTGACGCAATGAATGATAATCTGACTAGTATCATTAAGGAGTGTGCAGTCGAAGTCGGGGGTACAGTCGTTAGACAGGACACTGGTAAGCTATCCCAAGAGACGAAAAACCTCATTAAGAAACGTCAAGCTATGAAAGCCTCAAATGCAACAGACAAAATAGAGCTGGCGGAGCTTTCGAAGTTGATCAATAGGCGTAAAGTAGTCGACATAAGAAAGTATAATATGGAGAGAATTGAGCATGCTCTAAAGAACGGAAGAAGCCTCAAAGCTACGAAGACAAAACTGTGCATAGGCAAAAATCAGATGTATGCGTTAAGGGACAAGGATGGCAAGGTCACAACCAATATGGATAGAATAGTTGAGATAGCGGAAGAGTTCTACAGAGATCTGTACAGCAGCCGAGACAGTCAGGATGATAACGTAAGAAGCAGTAATATCCCAGAGGAATCTGACATCCCACCAGTATTAACAGGAGAAGTAAAGAAAGCCCTAAAGGGAATGCAAAGAGGCAAAGCCGCTGGTGAGGATCAGGTAACATCAGACCTGTTGAAAGACGGTGGAGAGATTATGGTAGAGAAACTGGCCACCCTGTATACGAAGTGTCTCTCGACAGGGAGGATACCAGAATCTTGGAAGAATGCCAACATCATCTTGATCCATAAGAAAGGGGACGTCAAGGACCTGAAAAATTACAGGCCCATCAGCCTTCTGTCCGTTGTCTACAAGCTATTCACAAAAGTAATTGCTAACAGAATTAATACGACATTAGAGTTTAATCAACCAAGGGACCAGGCAGGATTTCGTACAGGCTTCTCAACAATAGACCATATTCATACTATCAATCAGGTGATAGAGAAATGCGCGGAATACAACCAACCCCTATACATAGCCTTCATAGATTACGAGAAGGCATTTGATTCGGTGGAGACATCAGCAGTCATGCAAGCACTACGGAATCAGGGCATCGACGAAGCCTATATAAACATAATGGAAGAAATCTACAGCGCATCCACAGCCACTATAGTCCTTCATAAAGAAAGCAACAGAATCCCAATAAAGAAGGGCGTACGACAGGGAGACACGATCTCTCCAATGCTATTCACCGCGTGTTTACAGGAGGTTTTCAGGGCCCTAGATTGGGAAGAATTAGGGATAAGAGTTAATGGAGAGTATCTCAGTAACCTGCGCTTCGCTGATGACATTGCATTGATGAGTAACGCGGGAGACGAATTACAGCTCATGATTACTGAACTGGATACGGAAAGTAGAAGAGTAGGTCTGAAAATTAATATGCATAAAACTAAAGTAATGTGGAACAATCTTGGCAGAGAACAGCGCTTCGCGATAGGTGGCGAGACGCTGGAAGTTGTAAAGGAGTACGTCTACTTAGGACAGGTAGTAACCGCGGAGCCGAACCATGAGAGTGAAATAACTAGAAGAATAAGGATGGGATGGGGCTCATTCGGCAAGCATTATCAAATCATGAATGGTAGTCTACCACTATCTCTCAAGAGGAAGGTATATAACAGCTGCATCTTACCGGTACTTACGTACGGAGCAGAAACCTGGAGACTTACAAAGAGGGTTCAACTTAAATTGAGGACGACGCAGCGAGCGATGGAAAGGAAAATGATAGGTGTAACCTTAAGAGACAGGAAGAGAGCAGAGTGGGTCAGGGAACAAACGGGGGTTAAGGATATCATAGTTGAAATCAAGAAGAAGAAATGGATATGGGCCGGGCACGTAGCACGTCGGCAGGATAACCGGTGGTCATTAAGGGTAACTGACTGGATTCCAAGAGAGGGCAAACGCGTAAGGGGAAGACAGAAAATTAGGTGGGTAGATGAGATTAAGAAGTTTGTAGGTATAACGTGGCAACAGAAAGCACAGGACCGGGTTGATTGGCGGAACATGGGAGAGGCCTTTGCCCTGCAGTGGGCGTAGACAGGCTGATGATGATGATGATGATGATGACAAGTAGCTGCAACATAGTTAATTATAGATTTTCTTAGCAAGTGGTTGAAACCGTTCTAAAGTTACTTGCAACGTTTGAAGTGCTGACGATCGTGTTACCTTAAAGTTTGAAGTCGTGTTGAAGCGAGAGACGAACAACGATGCTGTGCTTATGTCTGTGACGTTCCTCACATGACAGCATTGTAACAGCGAGTGTTTTTGGTCATTGTCTGAGGCGTGTGAGTGCACAAGTGCCACCGCGCTTTCTAAATACGTTAACAGTTCTATTTCCAACCAGTAGCGCGGCCAGAAATTTTTTCGGAGGTGGGGGGGGATCAACCATACTCTAAGCATGTTCGTGCGAGCGGTTGTATGTGTGCGTGTGTATATACGCAGGCGAAATTGAAAAAATTTGGAGGGTTGAAGCCCCCCTCCCCTCTGGCTACGCCAGTGGTCCCAGCCATTGGCATCGATCAATGGGTTACGTGCGCGCGTGACGTCAGCGCAGCGCACTTAGTACGCCACTGGCACCTTTTCCCCCATTCCTTATAGCCAGGTAGATCTAGCTAAAAAATACGTGCAAGCGGACATGACAAAGCAATAACCGCATTCTCCAAAGCTCAGCCCACCATAGGATAACCTTGTTAAACTAGAAAGGTGCCACACTCCGTACGCCTCCTACAGAAGTTTACCTGACTATTCTTTGGAGTGCATTGACTATGTATGCCCCACGGCACATGAGTGCTCCATTCTAAACCGCGTATTGCCTCAAAACGATGCAGCTTATTAAAGACGATAGTCTTTCTTGGGACACTTAAACGGAGAAATTTTGGTCTGTCTTTCTGTCTGTCTTTCTGTTTATCGGCACGTCACTCGATTCAGCCACCCGGCCAAAGTTGAACCACTTGCCCAAGGGCCAGCCATCTTGAACGGCTGACTAGGTTCATACTTGTGTACATTGTCGATCAAAAAGCAAACATTACGCATATCTGAGGCGCAACATCACTAGGTAAGCATTAGGTGGTGTGTTGCTTTAATAGAAAATACATACGTAATTCGGAAGACCCTAGTTCCTTAAGCTGTGCTGAAAATGCGACTGCGCTGAAACTTGCCTTCCCCCGTGCCCTCCGCACGAGCTCATTGTTGTGTTTCGGTTTCGGTTCTGTATTGCACTGTACGAATGCCATGGGGCGCTGCTCTGGCATTCCTGTTTTACCCAGGCGACGTGTAAATAAAAGAGTGTGTGGAGAGTACTCGTTGAGTGCGGAAGTTTCTTCTGCTTCAGCGCTTCGCGCCAAACCGCGTGTTTGGGCTGGCTGGCGTCCCCGCCGGTCGCGTTGGTCACCGCCGGTCTTCGCCTGCTGCTGTGCCGCGACTACCAGCCCGCAACACAGCACTCATGTTTCCCGACGTATTGCCAGATGGCGTTCATATCTCACGCAGCGCCTCTTCTATCGTCTTTAAATGACATTTGCAGCGAAGCACGCAGATACGCGGCCAATTTTTAGTCTGGGAAGTTGTGTGCGTGGGAGAAGTACGGCTATTATTTTTTGAAAAAACGAAATGCTAAAAAATTCAAATGCTCAGTAGCGCACTATAGTTGTTTTACTGTTGTTGCAGTGTGATTGTGAGGGCAGAAAAGATACTGATGCACATAATGAGCTCATATTTCTTCATGTCACATTATATGCCTTTACCGTTGCGATTCAGAACATATGTAAATTTAAATCCTGGGCAGTAGTGACTGCTTTATTGCATTGTAACATTAAATGCACCATATAATTGCGATAGCAATTATATAGACAGTCTCGGCTGGTTTTTGCCGTCGCCGTCGTCATGCTGCGTATATGTATAAGTATATATATATATATATATATATATATATATATATATATATATATATATATATATATATATATATATATATATATATATATATATATGGGCCAACGACCACGGCCAGCTGGGCCAAAACCACCGGCAGCCAGCAGCCAGCACCATCCGGCATCGAGCAGCAGCACCAACCAGCAGCCTGCATCCACTGGCAGCAGTCGTCCACAGGCCACCACGTCGCCGAATGAAGCTGCACCCAAAACCAGGTACGACCTCCGGGTACCTAGCGGCTCAGCTCGCCGCGTCTGTGCAAAGTGACATGCTGGCTGTGCGAACGAGCAAATACCATCCCCATCAGGTGCAATAAGTCATAAAACAGGTCCAAATTTTCTTAAACTTAGAAAGCTCGTCGACAAACGGATTCGGCACGAACTTCATGTGCGTACGCTCAAGGCATATGTACTGGCAGGTACGGCACTGAAGGGGCTGCGCTTATCAGCATCACCTTCGATGCATAATTTTTCTAAAGCAGAAATGGGAGAGTGGAACAAAATTCTTGATCACGCCACACTGGAGCTAACTAATGTCACCATTAAACACTGTGAAAATACTCTAATGACACTTATAGACGAGGAGCGGCATGCAAGAACTAACCTTCCTCTTTCGGAATTGGAGGCCAAAGAACTCGACTTATTCGAGCAGAAGAAAACGGGAGAAATAGAAAAGCTTAAAACAAAGAAATTTGCGCGAGATAACGTTCCAGAACAAGTAATACCCGCTGTAGCCTACAACAAAAATACCCGACCGCCCCGCATTCAGAAAGACCTACCGGCACACCCCAAAGAAGCAAACGTCATCAACCTTTCAGAAAAAGAACTTAGCAAAGACGAATTGACTGTACTATCACGTGGACTTACGTTCTGCCCGAGCAATGGAAAGTACGATGAATTCACGCTTCTAAAAGATTTAGACGACTTCGCACGAAATTTACGATTGGAGGAATATTTCTTTGATAAACCCCAAAAAGATAATCCACTTTACCGCGGTAACATTGGCCGACAATGGGCCCCAGACGCCAACAGGGATCGACATTTGGATCTCTATATAGATGCGGTTCAGAAAGATATACATGCGTACAAGGCGTACAAACCAAGTATCAATAATTTCAAAGAAAGAAAGAGAAGCGCTTCTCGCGTTGAGCAACCGCGAAGATCTCGTTATTAAACCAGCAGACAAAGGTGGCGCGATTGTTATTCTTAATACATCGGATTACATTGAAGAAGGCAAGCGACAACTAAATGACAAAAAATTCTATAAACATCTCGATTCGGACCCTACAACCGAACATAAAGAAATAATTCTGACAGCTCTTCAGGAGCTTAGACGTGAGGACGAGATCGATCACGCCTTCAAAAAGCACTTGTTACGGCACATTCGGCACCAGGTCGTTTTAAATGCTCCCCAAAATTCACAAAGAGGGAAACCCTGGTCGACCAATTATATCAGGAACGGGAACATTAACTGAACCCATATCTAGCTATATTGACTCTTTAATCAAAAACATACCACCCACACATGAGTCTTTCTTGCGCGACACAAACCATTTTCTTCGGGAAATATCGGACGTAAAATTTCCAGACGGCGCATTCCTGGTAACGTTGGACGTTAGTTCACTCTACACGAATATACCACATGACGATGGTATCAGGGCACTTGTAGAATCATATGGCAACCACAACCCTGACGCATATCCAAGCAAAAAGGTAATTGAAATTTTAACCCGACTTGTCCTCGAACTGAACAGCTTCGAATTTAACAACCAGTATTACCTTCAAATCAGCGGCACGGCAATGGGTACAAGAATGGCCCCAAACTACGCTAACATATTCATGCATCACATAGAGTCCAATTTCCTCTCAGGCTGTGGTATCAGACCTTCATTCTATAAACGGTACCTAGACGACATATTCATGATTTGGACTGATTCAGAAAACGAACTCCTCAAATTCATACATGCATTTAACCAAGCACACCCCAGCATCTCTTTTACGTACACCTACTCTAACACTGAAATAAGTTTCCTGGATGTACACATTCGAATAGAGGATGACGCGTTGGTCACTGGTGTATACAGAAAACCTACGGACAGGCAACGGTACCTGCACTTCAAAAGCTGCCACCCGCGCCACTGCAAGACCAGTATTCCCTATTCCCAAGCACACAGATTCAAAAGAATCTGCTCTCGCTCTGAGGATTTCCAAAAAAACACCGCACGTATGCGCGAGGTACTCCTCCATCAAGAATACCCACCGGCTATCATTGATGACGCAATCAAAAAATCGGCAAATCTGGACCGCCAGACTTTACTACACCAACAAAAAGATACCGATCAGCAGCGCAAGAAAAATCTTGTATTAACTTTCACAAACAACCCACCGAACATTAATAAGATCTTAAAAAAAACACTTCAACATATTGGAACAGAGCAAGCGACTATCCAAAATTTTCACTTCCCCTCCGGGTGTGGTATACAGGCGGCCAAGAAGTATCAGGGATCATTTCATAAATTCAAAGATAGGTACAAAGCCCCAAATCGGGTGTCGCCCTTGCAGAAAAGGAAGATGCAAAGTATGCAAACACATGCAGACAACAACCGTGGCGGAAAGCACACACTCAAATTTTAAGCACAAAATAAGTGGTGCACTCGACTGCGACTCAAACAACGTCATATACCTTTTGGAATGTGGGGTATGTAACATGCAATACGTGGGCCAGACAGACACGCCTTTTAGAATTAGGTTCAACAACCATCGGTCACATGTACGTTCCCTGCCTGGCCTTCCACTTTCTAAACATGTCGCATTGAAAGATCACAGTTTCGAGGGTATCAAGGTTACACTCTTGGAAAACAATTTTCGAACAACCAGAGAAAGGGAGCAACGTGAATCATACTTTATATACAAATTCGACACGATAAAAAGTGGAATAAATGAACACCCGGGAACCCTCTCCGCATTAAAAAGCGCAAACGCCATTCTCTAATCAGTCCCCGGCCCCTTGCCGCCCAGTGCGAGCATTTTGAATGATAGCGCTCCTCGGTGCAGCCTTGAGCTTATGCATCCCACTAACCAGGATTCATCTTCAATCACAGCCGGCATGCACAGATAAGTGGTCCCGGACGTCGTACAGTGTAGTGTACATCGTACAGCACTGCACTTAAACTGTCATTACGCGAACAAGCTTTTTAGTCCGTCTTTTTCCTTCACAACCCTTACCTTTTTCTACATCTTTTCCTCTTCCAAAAAGAGCCGATGCGCTTAATAAATATTGATGACACGGCAACACTACCGGCCACTTCGGGTCTTACACCCAGGCCGACACCGAAAAGCATACGCTGAAAGCCCTCACTCTCCACCCCACCAATTACTTTAACGCGGTAAACGACGAAGTACGTCAAAAACCCCACCCGTGGCCCCACACCGGAAGGCGCCACACTAGATGCGCGGGTCATCACATTGCCCGTTTGGGGGAAGGTGGGTGCGCAGAGGCTCTATTGTTGTCGCTACCTAAACGAACACAATGTCCGCGTCAAGCAAAACCCTTCTTACTGACCTCCTGACTTTTCTTTTCTTTCTTCTTTTTTTTCTTTTTTTGTATTGCTGTTATTGTTGTTGTTGTTGTTGTTGTTGTCGTGGTCCCCCCCTCCCCTTTTTCTCCGTTACTTGTTACGTTCCTATTTCCCTTCCTTTCTGTCCTTTCCCCTCCACTCTCAACATGCTATAAGAGGACACACACACACGCTGCAAATATTGTTATGTTCTGAAGAAGACGGGGCTCCCGTCGAAACGTAGACAAAATAAACAGTTGTTTTTATGAAGGCGCATATACTTTTATACTTATATATATATATATATATATATATATATATATATATATATATATATATATATATATATATATATATATATATATATAAAAGTCCCAAAGAAAAATAATTGCGAAAAATACCGAAGCGCGGAATCGAACCAGCGACTTCACGATCCGCAGCGCGTGGCTCTAACCACTATAAGGGCACGGCCGCTGGATAGTAATAAGGGAGACCCACGTCGTGGGAGGCGCTGCGTTGCCTGGCGCTGTCAGTCAATGTGGGGACACGGCCGGTCTAGAGGCGCTCGCTTGCTCCTTCCCTTACGGCCTGAGCAGCCGCCGGGAGTACAATGGAACTTTTTCTATACACTCACGACGGCGCGCTCCGCGTGAGCGCGTCGCGAGCCAACCGCCCAAAGCGCGTTTCGCCGCATGCGCTTCGTGTTGTAAACCAGCTTTGCCCGGCCAATTTCTCGTGCTAATTACTTCCTTCGGTTGTAGCAAGCGGTGAAGGAAGTACAGGTGCGTGTGGGGACAGTCTGCCTTTCTCGGCACTCGGCAACAAAAGACGCACACGCAGCGCTACTAGCAACAACAATATTTTTTAAGACCCGACCACCTTATATTCGATGCAGGCGAAAATGCCTGAGGCCCGTGTGCTTAGATTACAGTGGCTGGAAAATGAATTTTCAGGCTACATTAAGCGCATCCAGGATTCTTCTGTCGCCGCTGGCGTTGGAAACTTTACAGACGAGACGTACACTGCCCTGCTTTTCACCACAAAGTCCACAGTGGAGACAGTCCGATTTCTTCTGAGAAAAGGAGTAAACTATGTGCTCACGAAGAAATTTAAGAGTTATCCTATAGAGGCATTGTTTTGAAAATTGAGGGCAATGTGCGGGGGCAATGACGCGCTAGACGCAAGAGCCGTCACAGCTGCTTTGACACACATTGTCAAGGAAAAGGCGCTACCTTCAAAAGACATGGGCATTCGCGACGAAAACATTGAAGAAGCGGCGGTGTCTATTCCGGAAGATGTTATTGAGGAACTCGAAGCTTTGCGAGAACCTCCTCGCAAACCACCGAACTCTGTTGCCTATTCAGGCTTGGTGTATGTAGGTGGTTACATTGCCAAAGTCATCACTGATGTTGGATGCGAATCATGCGCCATGCTAGTGACGACAAAGAAAACGAGCAGTCCTTTGTATCATCTTCTCCGTCAGCAAGAAGCCTATGATCTACACTACCCAAAGCCGGAGTTACTATCAATGCTGGAAACAATTGTGACGTTCTTCGAGAAAGCAGTCAAATATCTTCCTCGAACGAAAATCCTCGAGACTCCGCAATTGACTGTTGAGCCATACCTTGAAGATTCGCCACTTCTGGACTGTCCGGAAGGTGTGGACAAGAGTCACGCGAGAGTGCTGGCTCATATTATTTCTGAGAAGTTTCTCCGGATTCTTCTTATTAACTACACAAAAAAGTTAGCAGATCAGAATGACAGGCCTTCCGGTTTTATTCACAAGCCCTCGCGGAAGCATATCAGGCTGTGACAGACTCGACTCCTTTAAACTGTGATCATCACTACAGTGTTTTACCAGCAGTGATTTTTTTCAGTTCTCCATGCGCATATTGTTGTAGTACCAAGGAAAACATTCTGTTTCCCATTGAAAGGATTCTCTGAAAGTTTTTTATGTTTCCTCTTCGTCTGCAGCGTGGCCGTCCCCATTATGCAGTGACTTTCACTTTTTTGATGTATGCGTTTCAATATGAAAGCACGAATTAAGATGCCTCCAAAAAAATGTGCAATTTTGTTATTTTCATGTACAGCGACGGCCGGCACATACATTTGAAATATACATTTCCTAAACCATGATTAAACCGTTTCCTCAACCAAATGCAATGTTCATCCTCTTACTTATTCTGGAAGTTACAGAAACCTAAAAAAAAACAAGGCTGTGTTATAACCGCATCGATGCTTTGCCGAGCAACAGAAGCGGGCTTATGAGCGGCCTGCGCCACCACTTCTGTAAAGCGGAATTTACCAGAGTCATCATATCTACTTGCTACCATGTTTCTATCGCATTGGTACCATGAATACCATATAGAGAAACTTCAGAAAGCGCCACGGTAAGTCGGAAGCCGAGCACTTCCTGTGCGCGCTAGCCTCCGCAACGGCCGGGAGTGAGTTAGGGAGCAGTTGGCTCGGAGCGCCCCCTCGAAATTGCGGTCATAGGTAGCAACAGCCCCCCGTGCGCAGGCCGTAAAGGAAGGAGCGAGCGCGCGCCTCCAGACCGGCGCGCGCCTCTAGACCGGCCGTGGTGGGGAGAAAACTGGTTACTCGAGTGTTGACCCCTGCGCTGTCCCCTTCAAGCTGCCTTGAAAACGCGTTGCTTTGCTCGCACGCTGCACGCGTTCTGCGCGTGTTTTTGAGAATTTCGCGTTGCGCGCGGTTGGGATGTGCACGCTTCTGTCCGCGTGGCAGCAATTTAGTGAAAGGTCAGCGTCTGCTCAGCCATGTAGCAGGTGCGGAGCAAGTGATAGCAGACGACGCCGTCCTCGTCAGAGCTAAGTGCATTTCGCAAGTGAAGGACGACGCTGTTTACGACGTGAAGTTAGCACAATGTTCTGTACGTTCATAATTATATACCTGTTTTATTTGGTTTGCTGTGTGTACTAGGCACTCTCTATGTTTGTTATTCGATGCGTGGGTAAGGCCGCTTCTCGTGCTTTAGGTTAAGCGGCCCTGGCGCTGTGACTGCTATTAGTTGGGATACCTTAATTTACCAGCAACCATTCGAGTTATCGTGCGGTACGCAACACTCCAAAAATAAATGGTCTATTTCGGGCTTCCTTCTTTCCCGCAGCAAAAATTGACATCTATCTCGTGTGTCCTTCCTTGCATTATCGCCGTTCTCAGCCGGTACTCCGAGTTCACAAACAGCATGCGTACTATCAACGTGACATAGCATTATTAATAGGGAAATGACGAGCGCCCAGCCTTCAGAAAAACTTTTTGGTGTGCAATCTGCGGGGGAAGAGCCAATTGCTGTCAAGGCATTTTATAATAACAGAGAGCTGAGCTAGTTGGTAAGTATTCATTCTGAAGAGACAGGGCGTGCAAACACGGACACAAGAAAGAATTCAGCACACCACAAACGGCGTTTGTGGTGTCCTGACTTCTTTCTTGTGTCGGTGTTTCCACGCCCTGTCTTTCTAGAAGGAATTTTATCTTGCTCACTATCGAAGGTGCACCGTGTTGTACGGGCTGTACCTGCACACTCAGCAACAACTATTCACTGTAACTTCCGAAAAAAACCAATGGACGTGCAACAACGGCTAATGATTTTTATTTTCTTTTTCCATAGTTGTCGTGGTCGTGCCCACTCAAGCGTGAGCTTTGCATCCATGCATGTCGTCTGCTTTTTTCGTGCCATCTGTTTGCGGATCGGTAGAATTCCACTGCTGGAGCCGACCCCTTCCTGTTTGCATGACCATTGTGACAATTGACGCAGCAGTAGTTCCCTCCTTTCTACCGGGTATCATCGCGGAACGAGGGGCGTTCAATGAAAACTTGAGCGAATCTTCCCTATGCCACGTAGCGCAGACCGTCCAGGTGGCTAACGGTGAGCATTATATACACACCCTCTACCGCAGTACTCAGAGACGGCCGGCGCTGATAAGCGTTTCTTCATTACCAGCGAGATGGCGCTAGGAGCGCAACGGGCGCAACGGGCGCACTTAAAGGCGTCGGCCAGCTCTCCCCGCTCCTGCGAACGTCGTTTCTCTTCGCCCTACAGAGCGTGGTCGCATTCGTGAGCTTATCCGAGGAAAGAAGGAAGCGGGCGGGGGTTGGGTGGAGTGGGGTGTTGTCTGTCATGTGCTTTCCCCGCAATGTCCGCGCTGAAGTCACAGAGCGTACGAAGGTCCCTTCGCTCGCTGCAGCGGCCGCGTTTGCGAAAGGAGCGCGTTGTTCAAACAGAAATAAGTAACAACTGTGACAGTTCACGCTCGTCCTGTGTGTACCTGTTCGTTCGTTTCGTGCGTCCTGCTTTATGTTTCAGCAGTGCGCTTCAAGTGTCGAGCTGTGACGCATGATAGTTCGCGCTCGACTTGTGTGTGTTCTTGTCGTGCGTCCTTTGCGCTTGAGCGACGCGCTGGAAATTTCGAGCTGGTTTCCATTCTTCGCGTTACATTCCAATTTGTTGCTATCGCATTCATTGCTTCGCCGTTGCGGCGAAACTGTGACTTTTTTTGTATGTGCTCATATTATGTGTCAACTACATCATTATCTAACTGGACTAATCTAATGAAGATCTGCACTTTCAGATATACAACGCACGGTACGGGTGTTTTGTAGACCTGGATGATGAAACAGAAATTGAGCATGGTGCTAGGATTAATTTAATCATCTCCAAAAACGCTGAGCACCCACTTGCAAACGAGCAAGCATTTTCTCTACAGTCAATGCCTAAAAAGTACATTAAAACCTCTTTGATATGTACCTGACATTGATTCCACCATAACTACACACCAACTGCTGTTTACAAATGGCTCCCTCTTGCGCGGGCATATCGAAGAATCTATTTCAATGGGAAATGGGCGGAGAAGGGGTCTCCGTCCTTTTTGCCTGTATTTGTCTACACTTCTCTGTGTGTGTCTCTCCTATCCTCAGTGGCTGCAGCCAGAAAAAGAAAAAAATTCCATACCATTAGTGGATGTGGCGTCTTCATTGTAGGCTTTCTCTTCTTTGTAGACAGAGCGGAAAAAGTTTCGCTCTCTTGGGGAACTGTAAGATAGGCCCTCCTAGTGCCAATACCAGGGAGTATTTTGGAACTATACCAGGAAACATGACTGCAGGGCGGAGTATTTGTCTTGCTTTCTGTGATACGTGCATGTATATTTGCACGAGTGTGCCTGTTTTATTTTTTTTCTACGCTAGCAGTTGAGTGCTTGAACATGGGTTTGCCATGTGCGCCTGTAATGTCTATTGGGAAGGACAAACTCTTTAAGTATCCATGCTAAGTACTCTTATTGCAAGAGCTTTTGTTACAATGCATGGGCATTGCACATGCCAAGTGGAGAAATTAGACTCCATTGAGGTGAGAGACCATTTACCCTCTGACATATGTCCCCCAGCAGAGACCTTTAAAAAGACTTCCAATGGATAGAAGTGTAAGGCCTTTAATAATGCAGTACCTTTAAGGAAGCAGCGACACCTGGATTGGTACAAAATGCTTTAATCAATGAGACTTGTGAGAAGGGTTATCACAAAATTACCGGGAACCAACCACGGCACTCTTGTAACCTGAGCTTCACTGCGGTAAATGCTGTTGCAGTAAGTTTAGAGCTGAAGGATTTGCTGAAGTATGGTAACCTTTTTTTTCTCGTAAATGTTTCCTCCGTGAAAGCAGAACCCCCGGCTTTTCCTTGGCCTAATTTAAATCATTATTTCAAAGATATTTTAGTGCAGTCAACTTGAGCATATGGCTAATCTTTGCTAAAATGTTCCAGGCAGATGAGCATACTGCTTCAGAATGTGCAGCAAGTTTTCACTGTGCCAGATTCAGCAAAACATATGGAGGACTATACGTTGCCGCAAGTGGAAGTTGATATAGCGGCACAGCTCAACACTGTGAAAAATGGAAATGTTCGAGAAATGCTCAGAAGAAGAATAATTGACTGGCTTACTTACGATATATCATTACGTGGAATTTAAGTAAAATGATTTATATAAAAAGCTCCTATTTATGATGGTATTTCATGTCATGCATTTCAGTAGAGCTGCAAATTTTCTACATTTCATGTGTTGTGCAGCCTATCACTTAGTTAACGAAGCTGCCAAAGAAAAGGTTGTTGTACACTTCTTTTTTTCGCACCAACCACTTTAAGCTTTAGTGACATCAAACGTGAGCACATGCGCACATAAACAGACTTATATACTTGTTATTCTTCACTTGGCTTGTAGGTTAATGGTTGTGTTTATTGAGCTACCGCTGGTTGTTTCATTCGTCCTGACGATTTTATGTTGTGTGTAGAGCATTAAGTTGGACACATTCATAAGTATTTCATTTTATATACATACAGACACACTTTGTGTTTGAAAAAAACTGAAAATTTTAAAGGCCTTTGGGCAGAGGTTAGATGCTGGGATAGTATTTGTGCAAGAACCAAAAAAGCATGATTTGCCAATTTAGTTTTGAAATTTCAGTTCTCAATTCAGTACACAGCTGACCTCTGCGTAAATTTGGTCTGTTAAATATCTACAAACTTTTGTTCTCAGGTACCCAAAAAAACGCCAGGCCTGCGCTGAAACCGCAGCACAGTCACAGCGAAAGCTTGAAGAGCGGTGTTTCTAGAGCCCGTTGTAAGCTCTCTTGGGACTACAATACAAGTACACTAGAAAGGTACCCACTACGCCATAAATCACAATTTTTGTGAAGTTGTGAAGCACCTACTAAGCCATTATTCGTCATTCTGCGGAGAAGCGAGGCATCAGCTACACGTCTGTAAGGAATTAGGTGCACTTTGTTGACGCGACGACTGACGACGATGAAGAATTATGGCTCAGCCCTTGTAATGGGTTGGAAGCTTTAAACTGCCCACCAGTTATGTAATTTGCATTGGGTGACGCCCGGTCGCTATTTCCCTTTCTCGTCATGCTGTATAACGTACGTTGCCGTGGAAAAGGCACGTGGGGGGGGGGGGCGAAGGACTTTACTGAGACCCCGAGGAAATTGATCATGCGCTTATGGGCTTCCTTGGCAACCAATACAAGTGCACTTGCGAGGAACCCACTACGTTCTAAATCATTGTACTTTTACTGAGACCCCGAGGAAATGGATCATGCGCTTATGGGCTTCCTTGGCAACCAAAACAAGTGCACTTGCGAGGAACCCACTATGCTATAAATCATTGTAATTTTTTAGAAGTAGGGCAGCAGGCACTGTGCCATTTTTGGTCATTCTACGGAGAGCCGTGGTACCTGCTAAACGCATGTAAGGCATTATGCGCACTTTGTTGATGCTGTGCCTGATGACGACGAAGAATTATGGCAGAGCCCTTTGTAATGGGTTGGAAGCATTCAACAACCTACTCGTTGCGCAATTCGCATTGTGTGACGCCTGGTTACAGAATCAGCGTTGTGAGACGCTTGGTGCTTATTTTACTCTTCTACCACGCTATATTGCATATGCTAATGTGGTTCCTTCCCGACATGAAGCCTGTACAGGACCTTTTTGCAAAGCAGTTTCAAGCACCGGCATGGCTCAGAGGTTGAATACCGGGCTCCCACGCAGAGGGCCCAGGTTCGAACCTCGTTCCATCCTGGAATTTTTTTCTTATTTAGTTTTTTTTCTTATTTCGAGCGATACTGGTTACGGACACCGGCGGCGGCGGCGGCGGCGGCGGACAACTACGGCGCCAAAAACGGCCGGTGAAATGATCTCATAACAGCTTTCGCTGTAAAAGGCTCTATGCAACTGCAGCAAGATGCCTTGTGCCATTGTACCCACAGCTGAAAGACAGCTCAGATAGTGGCCATGTAAGAAGTTTTATTACTTGTAACATTGATATAAACAGGCAAAGGGTAAGAAAATCATATATGAGCCTTTAGCTCATATATTTCTTTCATAATGACATTAGTGATTAAATTATCATGTTCTCACAGGAACCCTCTACCACATAGTGCTATACGTATGGCTGCATTGATTTGATTGCTTTTCATTCTGCTGTGCTGTGCTGTGTAACATATGAGTGACTTTATTGCCAGTGCATCACCATCTTTTTTCTAACCTGTGCTGGCTTTTATATAGCGTAACTCCTAAGCACCAGTTAATGCGTTTCGTTTAGTCTCTGTCATCAAAAGAATGTTTGGGGCAGATGTCAATGGCAGGGAGTGAACTCGGAGTGCAGCAGACAATAAATGGCAGTAACAGTGAAGAGAACGAGGAAAAAGGCATAGCGAGATGGAGGAAACACGAAAAAGTTAAGGAGGGCGACCACAGAAGAAAACCAGTGCTACTTGAGCATGTGCAGAGATGTGTCTCATGTGCCTAAGATTTGGTGCTACAATAGTGCACCATTGTCCATTTCCTGATTGCCTTCATCGGTAATGTGTACGGTGCGTGCCTCCACCAATACTAGGATCGGAAAAAAAGCTGTACGCAATTGAAACAAAGTGGTGTCTGTGCGCACAACTGCTCTGAAATGCACCCACACATCAATGCAATGTGCTACATTATATGTTAACTGTACCAGCCACACTACTCGCAATCTGTAAGGAGACATGCATGCATGTCTCTCTCAGATTTTGTGCTTTTTATATTACAGATGTAAAGGCATTTATTGGGTGCTGGCGTAAGAGTCATTCGGTAGCTTGATCCATGGCTGAATTTACAGACCCACTTACGAGCACCATTCGCGAGCAATATGCAGTAGAGACAGACCCACTAGATGTCACTGGAGAGGGTGACAGCGTTAAATCCTCTTCACTAAAATTACACTGCGAACGAAAAAGAAGCCGTCCGGAGGCCTAGCAGCTCGTCACTGCTTGATGTTGACAATGTCACGTCCACGACGGCGCATGTCTGAAGACGGTTCAATGGGCTCAATCACGTAGTTGACAGGTGATACGCATTCGATTACTCGATAGGGACCTTCTTACTCGGGGAGTAACCTTGGGGGAGACCAGGTGCAGTGGTAGGAACGGAGAGTAACACTTGTGCTCTCCGTTCGGCTTACTGTGCTGATTACGCTCATGGATTCAGTGTTCCAATAATATAATCTAAATATGGAAGGTGGATGGAAGGTGGGAGCAGAAATAATGTCGTTGCGAATGCTCGTCTGGCACTCTTGGTCCTTGGAGGTAAAGGCGTGTGAGGTTGCGACACTCTTCGGCATGCCTCACTGTGTCAGATATAGGCGCATACTCAGAAGCATTCTGCCGGTACGGTAGGATGATGTCGATAGCGTGCGACGGTAGCTGACTTTACAGTAGAAAATAGGGTGAAAAGCCAGTGTTGCTCTGAGTAGCGGTGCTGTACGCATAGGTTACGAAGGGTAGAATGGCATCCCCATTCTCGGGGTGCCAGGCGACGTACAGACGGGTCTACTGAGGGAACACTTGCGTGCAGGGCATGTTTGGATATCGCTCTCTTGCAAAAGCATATTGCCTGATATTTGCATCAGACTACAGGTGGTTGACGGTTGCAACTCTTTTGGACAGAACAGTGCCATGCACAAACGAAGTTTCCCCATCCACTTGCCGTTATGTGGCCAGCAATATGAAGGGCGCTCATTCGAGTGTTCCCTTTAACAGCGGACCGTACTGTACATTGAAAGTATGTCACCGAGCGGCGTCTTGAGGCATGGTAAAATGTCAGTGTACGGAATTGAAGTTCAAAGGGCAATGAGGGGGGTCAAAGCTGTTGTGAGGGCACAACATTTTCTACCAATTGTAAAGGTGTTTATTAAACGCTGGTGTAAGAGTCGACTGGTAGCTTGATCAAAACGGCTGAATTCACGGACCCCGACAGCGAGCGGCGTTCTCGAACAATGCACAGTAGAGACAGACCCACTAGATGCCACTGGAGGGAGTGACCCACTACAGTGTTAATTCCTCTTTGCTACACAGAATGAAAACACCGAAGCAGTTGTGCTCAAATTTCACGTTATGGAATTTTGTAATTGTCTGTAAATTTTTCTGTAAACAGTTAAACATAACATTGTGTCTTCGTTGCATCCATTATCATGTACACTAGATTGAAAGGTTCAATAAATATCCTCAAGGCTTACTGTGCTGATTACGCTCATGGATTCAGTGTTCCAATAATATAATCTAAAACTGCGATGACTTCTGTTGCATGCGTGAGCATTTACCATGTTTGTTTCCGTTTTCCTGGTTTCTATCTTTGAAAAACAAATTTAAGAATCTTCGGAAACGGATGCCACCCAGATGTCCCGAAGTTGATGCACAAAATGCAAAAAGAGCACGGAAGCCCTTGGCTGATGTTAGTAATCAAGCAAACCAGCAACCATTCTGCCATGAGGTAATATGTATTATTATGTTTTGTGTCAGCCCTTTTACATAAGCTGATATTAACTGGTTCACACAATATTCTGTTGGTATGTTGCATGTAATTCTCTAAGCACCTGATTGTTTTCATATATTTGTAGAAATATCTACACATTTTTGGTTGATGAAATGTGAAATTCTGCTGACTTTTTTATGTAACTGTATTCTCTTACATATTTTTGCTGATTTTTAAATCGTTAAGAATGTAAGGGGTAAAATCTGGTGGGAAATTTGTCTATAATTCAGAAGGATATAATCACTTTGTGTTTCTCGCATGCTTCCAAGAGTCACTTTTCAACTGTCAAGCAATAGACCTTTTACAAGCAATCCCAGATTGCCCCGCAGGAACACGGAGCACTATGGGAAAAGTGTGTGTTGAGAGAAGCGGTGGTTCGGTCATCCGCTGGTTGTTGGCGCCGTTGGAGCACGAAACGAAAAGAACGCGTCACCGCTTCTTGACTATTCTTACATCGTAAATTCTACACATATCCGAACGCATTCGCATCTATCTCTATGCATGATGTGTTAAAGGAACAACATAGCCAGTGTATACATATTTCTGAGAGAATGTGTACAGTAAAGTTGCACACACCATATCGCGTACTGATACTGGCAAGACGTACTGCTGTGTGCAATAAGAGCTGGAACATCGAATTCATGTTTAATCAATGGTTACTTGTAATTTTGCTGATATCAATGTGACATATTGAATTGCCAAAGGTACCTTTCCGCTTGAGTATTTAGTGTCACGAATGCTTCTGTGCTTGCCAGCTGCATTTAGTGGCTATGACATTTAAAAGGTAATTTTAGTGCTCCATCTCATATTGCTCACGACAATGGATATCTCACTATATACGGTCACCTGTAAGCCAATACGCGAAAACAAAACGGGCGTATATAAGCTTCTACCACCCTTCGTTGACACTAATCGCAACACCTGAGGTTAGTGAGAATGAAGGACGTTAGAAGCTTATTGATTATTGCCATTGTTACCCACGGTGCGAGCAGCGCGCAAGCTGTCTAATCAATGTATGTTATTTTACTAAATGCCGACTGTACTGTCTTGTTTAATCTTTAAATCTCAGGATCTCACCCTGTGCTCAACAATATCTATGTAACTTGGTTTTTATTGGATACACGAATTTCATCGACAGCTCCTGGGCTTTATCTAGGAAACGGAGCTGTATTTTTTTTTCATTTAATCCATTGGGCACTTTGGTGAAAAAGAAAGGAAAAGAAAACGACGTTTCGGAACTGCTCAGCTAGCCCAACTGTGGCATGCAAAAGTGTTAGAGAAATGAAGATCGCAGAGACGCCATCACAGCTCAACGCAGAATTTCACGATTAAATTACGCAGTAATGTATTGCACTTTGCTAAATTCACTTGATCTGAGAACTGATTGCGTGGTGCAGGCGGAAAGTAAAAGCGTTAGGCACGCATGCTGGTCGCGGCGCCTGCTGGGGCATACACACTTTTCCCATGGGCGCTTGCACGCCAGTTGGTGGTGCTCGTGTGCTTGAAAAGACTTTAGCTTCTTAATGAGCATCTTCGATTCGGGTGTGTGTTAAACAGGGCTAGTGAGATAAAATTTCATTGGTATGAACTACTTACTATGTTGACTGTATGGCGTGAGTTTGTTGTACATTGAAGTGTTTGTTCTTTACGAAATCAATGTAAGATGGAGGTAGATTATCTTTTTTCTATTCAAATAATGGAGCATTCATGACTAGGGTGGAGAAAAGATATTAGATATTAAGGACACAGGGTAGGGCAAAATCTAAAAAAAATTAGGTTTTTGCTTGTTTGGTATGTTAAGGTCTTCCTTAACAATATCCAGTGCCCCATACATTTTTATTGAGCCAAAAAGACTAGGTTTTCGAAACCAATTAACGAGCAGCCAAGCCCCTTTTTCTGAGACCGTGCACAAACTGAGCTTTCTGCCTCAAGTTAATTTTTAATAAATCGAAACCAGTAGTTTCCCTCAGCTCAGCAGGTTTTTAAAAAAGCATTCCAGCCACTTAAAGGAACATAGTGCAGTTTTTTTAACACGCGTGGCATACACTGAGTCCACTTGTATTGCGTGTGAGATGCACATGGAGACGCGGTTTTGTGCATTTATTTTCAGTTTAGTCGCGCCGTGGTTGATTTTGTTGCGGTGGCAAAAGATATTCTGTGTTGAAAAATCAAAGAAACTGTTTATAAAGTGCAGTATAATTAGACATTGACACGCTTCGGCTACTAACAGAAACGACATCGGGAGCACTCTTGTGGCACTTCAACAAGCAAGCTTTTTCTTCATTCCACATCATTGAAAGGACAAAATATGACTTGTAGTTACAATTACTATGCTTTTCTTGATGTGGAGCTTCTACAAACTGTGATTACGAGTAACTGTGTCTGCGCAGAATGTGAAGGAACTGTGGCTCTCATCGAGAACACGACGGGTCGTGTTCCTTGGAATGGAAACCGTCAGAACTGCCACCTTTGAAAGCGCTCGAATTTTCAAAAAGGCTTGCATGGGCCCAGTAAACCTTCTCAAGGCCGTTTGGTGTATCACCTAGTTGCAACACTGTGACATTGCTGGGTGAGATCGACCACCATCGACAGCATTTGGCCAATAGAGAGACAGATGACACGAAAAAAATAAGCCAGGAAACCAAGGAAAAAAATCCCGAAAAGCTGATTCGTGGGATCACTATATAGCAGGTTGCTATTAATTAAATTGTTCAGTACACCTTCTTTTTGAAAAAAAAGTTGAAAGAAACTTGTTTTTCCTCTTCAAATCTCAATATTTCGAAATCAACTTTTTGTTACATTTCCGCATTATCAAAACATCTTGAAAAAGCAGAAGGCTGATATTTTACCAGGATAAAGGAAAAATCAATACAAAGCTACTGAACTAGAATGGTGCACGTATGCGGAATAGTTTTCGGTTTTTTGGCAGTTTTATTTTAAAAATAAGGACAAAAATTACTTGCTTTGCTTTAAAAATTGCAAAAATGTCAACACTTGAAATAAAATTGTGATTGCAGTTCCATTGCAAGAAGAGTGGATGAATAAAATGAAACTTTACATAAAAAGCTTGCATGAAATATACTGGGAGTTCTTGCTACAAATCTTTAGAAAGTCTGTTCAATGATGTCATTGGTACATATATTATATATATATATTGCCGCCAGTCTTATATTTCGTGAGTTGAAGCTTCATCCACAAAGACTGTGGGCAACGCGCTGCGCCAGCCTCGCGGTGATGTGTAGGAAGCCTCGCGATTGTTTTGGAACAATCTGTTAAATTGCGCGCCGCACGAGAATGTTCCAGCTTTGTCGAGAGATAACGCCGCCAACAGCGATATCGCTGGAAAGTTCGATAGCGCCTGTATAAAAGCCGACGCGCTTGACTGCTTGTCAGTTGATCGACGGTCGACGCTCTGTCCGCCGCTATCAGCGTATTGCTGTAGTTTGACTTTCAGTTTCCCGGGCACAAGTTCGGCCAAATAAACAGTTTCATCTCGAACGTGCTGACTGCTGTCTTCGTCGACGTCGCGACCACGTGACATCTGGTGGAGGTGCTTCCCCGTCCATGTACCGAACACCCCCCTCCAACCGTGAGCCAAGCCCACACTGTCAAGGGGACTCCGGTGCCACCGCTGACCAGCGATCCAGCCGCAGACAGCAAGGTCTTCCACCATAATACGGACTCCTACCGGACAAGCCAAAAGCCACGGCAACGAAGACAACAGGGACGATGACTGACGCAGTGCCCCCTACGGCGATCGTGATGCGGCCACCCAGGGAGCCGCCGACGTTCCGTGGTTCGCCATGTGAAGACCCCGAGACTTGGCTCGAGACCTTCGAAAGGGTCTCAACATTTAATAACTGTAACTGCGAGGACAAGCTGCGCCACGTATAATTCTACCTAGAAGACGCCGCGAGGACGTGGTTCGAGAACCGAGAATCCACCCTACAAACATGGGATCTCTTTCGGACGACGCTCCTAAGCACGTTCACGAGCGTGGTCCGCAAGGAACGGGCCGCGGCTATGCTGGAGACCCGTGTGCAGCTGCCCAACGAAAATATTGCCATCTACACGGAAGAGATGAATCGCCTGTTTCGACACGCCGACCCAAGTATGCCCGAAGAGAAGAAAGTGAGGTTCCTCATGCGGGGTGTCAAACAGGAACTCTTCGCTGGATTGATAAGGAACCCGCTGAAGACGGTCGCTGAATTTGCATCGGAGGCTTCCACGATCAAGAAAACGCTTCAGATGCGAACGCGGCAATACAACCGCAGCTTCTCGGCTACAAGCTACGCCGACGTTCAAGCCCTAGGACCCGCCGACCTGCGCGAGACGATTCGAGCAATCGTGCAAGAGGAGTTGTGAAAAATTCTACCTTCGTCGCAACCTCAAGTAGAGTCCATCGCCGACGTCGTGCGCCTGGAGATCCAGCATTCACTCCGCGCGCCTCAGCTAGCAGAGCCGCAGCCGCAAGCTATGGGCTATGCTGCTGCAGCCCGCCGTCATGCTCCTCCTCCACGCCCCCGCCAAGACGCCACACTGCCGCAGTACCGTCGCCAGACGCCGCCACCGCCACCGACGCCCTACCGACCACCTGTCGGCCAGCGCTACACCCCGAGGACGACCGATGTCTGGCGTGCCCCCGACAACCGCCCGCTCTGCTACCACTGCGGAGAGGCCGGCCACACGTACCGCCGCTGCCAGTACCGACAGATGGGACTACGCGGATTCGCCATCAACGCGCCGCGCCCGTAGCCAGGCGAACGGCCGCGTGACATCGACGACTACCTCACCGGAACACAGTAGCAAGAACGACGACCTTCCCGCTGGCCGTCGCCCGGCCGCTACATGTCACCGCACCGCCGGCCGTACACTGGCCCCAACCGGGGCCGGTCGCCTAGCCCGTATCCGGAAAACTAAGGGCGGCAGCCGATGGAGGTGCGGTTGCTGTACGACGAACTACCGAAGATCCTCCGCCCCCGGCGACGACGCCGCGACGAAACCTTCAGAACACGACGCGAACCAGACAGACCCCTGACGACGAAATCTCGCGGACTGAAGAAGACCCGACGACGCAAAATGGAAGCAGCGGAACACAGCGACGCAGCTGTGACCCCACGCCACGACCTAACTGCAACGCGAGACGACAAACTAGCGACCTCGACGTTCTTATCGACGGCCACAGCGTCACAGCTCTCGTCGACACCAGAGCCGACTATTCTGTCTTCAGTGGACTGTTCGCCACCAAGCTGAGGAAAGTAAAGACCGCTTGGAGTGGATCCGAAATCCGGACAGCTGGAGGCCACCTGATAACGCCGATTGGTGTCTGCACGGCGAGAGTCACCATCACTAACCGAACTTATCCTGCGAGCTTTGTAATCCTACAAAATTGCTCTAGGGATGTGATACTTGGAACGGACTTCCTAAGTGACCACGGCGCCGTCATCGACCTGAGGTCTGAGTCGATAACGCTAACCTCAGACAAAGCGCTCTCGCCCCACGCGACTCCAGGGAACCATGCATTGAACGTGATAGAAGAGCAGGTGACCGTTCCGCCGCGCTCCAGCGTCATTATTTCCGTCGGCACCGAAAAACCTGCGAACCTTGAAGGCGTCATCGAGGGCGATCAGCAACTACTCCTGAACCGTCAAATTTGCGTTGCAAGAGGTATAGCCGAACTGCGTGATGGTAAAGCAAAGGTACTGCTCACAAACTTCAGCCACGAATATAGGCACCTCAACATTGGTACGACGGTCGCCTACATCGATGAATGTGTGGCCGCCAGCAATGCTTTCGCCCTCTTCGATGCTGCCGAACCTGCTTCAACGAATCGAGGTCCCGAACCAGATTTCGACGTCAACCGGAGCCTTCCTAAGGTCAAGCAAGACCAGCTGAAAACCCTGCTCCTGCAATACAAGGACTGCTTCTCGTCGTCATCACGAATTCGACAAAGTCCGGTGGCGAAACACCGAATTATAACGGAGGAAAGTGCGAGGCCCCTCCGTCAGAGCCCCTACAGAGTTTCGACTCGAGAGCGCGACGCGATAAAGAAACAAGTCGACGAGATGCTACGCGACAACATCATCCAGCCGTCCAAGAGTCCGTGGGCGTCACCCGTGGTGTTAGTGAAGAAGAAGGACGGGACGCTGCGCTTCTGCGTTGATTATCGGCACCTGAACAAAATCACGAAGAAGGACGTGCACCCCCTCCCACGGATAGACGACACCCTGGATCGACTACACAACGCGACGTACTTTTCGTCGATGAACCTCACGACCGGCTATTGGCAGATCGAAGTAGACGAAAGAGACCGAGAAAAGACCGCTTTTATAACACCCGACGGCCTCTTTGAGTTCAAGGTCATGCTTTTCGGTCTTTCGTCGGCACCTGCGACGTTCCAGCGCGTCATGGACACCGTGCTGGCCGGATTGAAGTGGCAGACGTGCCTTGTGTATTTGGACGACGTCGTCGTGTTTTCCTCGACCTTCGACGAGCATCTCCGGCGGCTTGAGGCAGTACTTCAAGCAATCAAGGCCTCTGGACTGACCCTGAAGCCAAAAAAGTGTCGATTCGCGTACAACGAACTCTTGTTTCTGGGTCATGTGATCAGCAAGTCTGGAGTGTGCCCAGACTCGCGGAAAACAGCTGCCATCGCCGACTTCGCGCCTCCCACCGACAAGAAGGCCGTGCGCCGATTTCTCGGCTTATGCGCCTATTAGAGACGCTTCGTCAAAAACGTTTCACTCATCGCCGAACCACTGACGCTTCTTACGAAGAATAACGTGGAATTCACGTGGGAAACGTAGCAAGTGCAAGCATTTGAGGAACTTAAACGACGCCTGCAGACGCCACCCATACTTGCGCATTTCGACGATTGCGCCGATACGGAAATACACACCGACACAAGCAGCGTAGGACTCGGTGCCGTCCTTGTGAAAAAGGCTGACGGGCTTGAAAGGATAATCAGTTATGCTAGCCGGTCACTATCCAAGGCAGAAGCCAACTATTCCACAACAGAAAGGGAATGCCTTGCCATCATCTGGGCTACGTCAAAGTTTCGCCCCTACCTCTATGGCAGGCCCTTCAAAGTTGTCAGTGACCGTCACGCCTTATGTTGGCTAGTTAACTTGAAGGACCCTTCAGGTCGTCTCGCACGATGGAGTGTGAGGCTTCAAGAATTCGACATTACCGTCATGTACAAGTCCGGACGAAAACACTCTGACGCCGACTGCCTCTCTCGTGCCCCCGTCGACGCGCCGCCGCAAGACGACGACGATGACTGCTTCCTCGGAACTATAAGTGCCGACGACTTCGCCGAAAGGCAACGAGCCGACGCGGAACTGGGGGGCCTTATGGAGTACCTGGAGTGCAAGACCGCCGTTGTTCCGAAGGTATTCAAGCGAGGCCTGCCGTCGTTTTTCTTACGGAACGGCGTTCTCCTGAAAAAAACCTTCTCGCCACTTCGAACGGACTACCTTCTTGTCGTGCCCTCATCATTGCGACCAGAAGTCCTCGAGGCCCTACACGACGACCCGACGGCTGGACACCTCGGTGTTTCCCGCACGCTCGCCAGAATACAGGAAAAATACTACTGGCCACGCCTTGCTGCTGACGTCGCCCACTACGTCAAGACTTGCCGAGACTGCCAGCGACGGAAGACACCGCCGACTAAGCCAGCGGGACTTCTGCAGCCAATCGAACTACCTCACCGGCCGTTCCAGCAAATCGGGATGGACCTACTGGGGCCGTTCCCGACGTCGACTTCCGGCAACAAATGGATCGTAGTAGCGACTGACTACCTCACCCGCTACGCCGAGACAAAGGCCTTGCCCAAAGGCAGTGCCGCCGAGGTAGTCAAGTTCTTCGTGTAGAACATCGTCTTGAAGTCGAGGCTTTGACGGAAACCCGTCTGGTCGGGAAGTAACATGATAGAATAAAAGCAGGACACCGACCATGAAATAAAATGCGGCATGACGTTTTGGCTCCCCTGACGGGAGCCTTGTTCACAATGAAAGCGACGACGAGTGAAGCGATGCTTATGAGGGCTTTAAAATATGACGTAAGCAGTGGCTGTAGATAAGAGGGAGCGTTCCGTCATTTCGGTTCAAAGTATGATCCGTCGTTTGAATCACGATGGATTCTAAATGGTGTCTTGCGGACAGTTTTTTCTCTTTTTCCAAGATCGTGGCGTTATCGAAATAAATGTGGTGGCTCAAGTTTTCAGCGTGCTCGGCCAAGGCATTCGAAGAAACTTTTTTCTTGTTGACGTCATTGACATGCTGTTTGATCCGCTGTTCAAAATTTCCTGTCTCGCCGATATATACACTGTCACAGTCTTTACATGGGATCCGATAAACTACGCCAGGAAACTTTTCTTTTTGAAGATTGTCTTTCACATTCACCAGCCGAACATCGTCTTGCACCAGCAGAACATCGTCTTGCATCATGGCGCCCCAGAGGTCCTCATCACAGACAGAGGTACCGCCTTTACTGCGGACTTCACTCAGGCGATCTTGAAGTACAGCGAGACGAGCCACCGCCGCACCACCGCATACCACCCGCAGACCAATGGCCTCACCGAGCGTCTAAATAAGGGCATCGCCGACATGCTCACTATGTAAGTCGACGTTGAACAAAAGACGTGGGACGCCGTCCTTCCGTACGTGACCTTCGCTTACAACACGGCCGTCCTAGAAACGACGCAGATGACGCCGTACAAGTTGGTCTGCGGAAGGAGCCCGGCGACGACGCTCGACGCCATGCTACCCAACGTCACCGACGAAGAAAATGTCGACGCCGCCGGTTACTTAAAACGTGCCGAAGAAGCTCGACAGCTGGCCCGCCTGCCCATCAAGACCCAGCAGCACACCGACAGCCGTCGCTACAATCTTCGACGAGACGACGCTTCGTCGAGTACCAGCCCGGCGACCGTGTCTGGGTCTGGACGCCAATACGACGACGCGGACTGAGCGAGAAGCTTCTTCGACGATACTTCGGACCGTGCAGTGTACTTCGACGTCTCGGCGCACTCGACTACGAGGTTGTCCCCGAAGGCATCACGAACTCTCAGAGGCGCCGAGCTCGACCCGAGGTCGTGCATGTGGTGCGCCTTAAACCGTACTATGCTCGTTAGCGCACCTGAGGACTCTAATGTTTGCTTTATTTATTAGTTTTCTTTAGTATTGCATGTATTCATGTTCTGTTTTTAAGCATCGGGACGATGCTTTTTCAGAGGGGGGCATTGCCGCAAGTCTTATATTTCACGAGTTGAAGCTTCACCCACAAAGACTGTGGGCAACGCGCTGCGCAGGCCTCGCCGTGATGTGTAGGAAGCTTCACGATTGTTTTGGAACAATCTGTTAAGATTGCGCGCCGCACGAGAATGTTCCAGCTTTGTCGAGAGAAAACGCCGCCAACAGCGATATCGCTGGAAAGTTCGATAGCGCCTGTATAAAAGCCGACGCGCTTGACTGCTTGTCAGTTGATCGACGGTCGACGCTCTGTCCGCCGCTATCAGCGTATTGCCGTAGTTTGACTTTCAGTTTCCCGGCCACAAGTTCGGCCAAATAAACAGTTTCATCTCGGACGTGCTGGCTGCTGTCTTCGTCGACGTCACGACCACGTGACAATATGTATATATATATTCCAAGGGCCACTTACTCCGACAGCTATGTGTACAGACGGAAGCACACTTGTCTAGAGTGGCGGAGTGCGTGGCTGTGGACGCTGTTGTCCGCAGCTGCTACCTGACGTTAGCTGCAAGCTTCCGTTCATGCTTGAATTATAGCAAAAGAACCTAGCATGCAGTATAGCTATGTTAGGTATCAATACAGAATCGGTATTTGCATATTTTTGCTGAAACGTGGAGCTAAAGTGACCAGCTGGACGCTTTAGACAAGTGTGATTCTGTCTGTACTTGTCATTCTAGTTCTCTGTTATGGCTTTCAACACTTTTATGTTCAGTAATCTTTTATCCTGTTTACTTTGCACAGGGGGGATGGAAAGAAACACAAAGAGAGCGGTGCGCCGTTTTCATCATGCTGTGACCTTGGCGGTAATAAAAGGATGCTAGTTAGTTCTTTATTGTATCATGGATGACTTTAGTGGCTTTCAAAACACCATCCAGGTTACAAATATTTAAAAATAAATGCCAAACAGCAGAGAATGTAGATGGTGCTTTCCATCTCCACTGCACATGTTTGTCTCATGGCATTGTGTAGTGAGTAGTGCATTGGGTCTAGTTGCTATCTTTCAGGACATCTGTACTGCTTCGACGGTTGTTTCAGAGCTTTCATGTTGTATTGTGAAACAATTTTATGCTTGAACTACTGATAGTACTGACCACAAATGCAACATAAACCAAACTTTCGCGGGAGTGTACATGGCACAAAATGTGTTCTTGCACAGTCTGTGTCACTGCAGTAGTGAATTGCTTTCTTTCTTGCAGTGCAATATTTGACCATTCAAGCTTAGCCAGTTCTATTGCAGCTAGGGCTTGATAAATGCAATTTTTTTGTTAAACAATAGTAGTAGGCCTGTTATAGTAAAGTGGCAGTAGTTCTTCATAAAAGAACCATGCTTGTATTCTAGATACTCAACGAATGCAGCCGCCTTACATCAATTTCACCTGACGAGTCCTTCATACAAGCACTTCGAAGACATAGTGATGCAATCCTTGAAGCAGTGAGCCTGAAACGACCAGCATTGCCCTCGTACAACATTGTGGCAGCGGCAATCCTGTCTGCTCAAGGGATCTCCAAGAACTGTACGTTTTGGTAGAACAAAATGTCTTGCCCACTATCTGCACCCACAATTCTTTTACCAATGGGCGTTCTGTGCCTGATGTACCAAGGCAACTTGAACTTATTGAAGTGCACTTTTTAGCTTGGAATGCAAGTTTTAACCTTTTCTAGAATCTACTATTAATGTGCCGAATCCCAATGAAATTTCGTTAACAAACTATTCCTCTTGTTTGTGCCTATCATTTTTACTTACCAGATTAGTATTGTTTTATTAGGATGCCGGTAGTATGCCGCTTCTGTTGTTGCTGTGCGCGCGATCTACCTTCGTGTGACGAAGCCTTCGAGCAACTACGTCGCCTACTGATTTCACCACCGATCCTTCGTCATTACGACCCCACAGCCCCTACAGAAATACACACGGACGCCAGCGGCATCGGACTTGGTGCCATCCTAGCGCAACGGAAAGACGGCTACGACGAGTACGTTGTGGCGTATGCCAGTCGCACTTTAACGAAGGCAGAAAGAAACTACTCCGTCACAGAAAAGGAATGTTTAGCCATCATTTGGGCTCTCGTCAAATTTCGTCCATACCTCTATGGTCGCCCTTTCGACGTTGTTACCGACCACCATGCCCTTTGCTGGCTGTCCTCGTTAAAAGATCCGTCAGGACGGCTCGGGCGTTGGGCGCTTCGATTGCAAGAACACGACATCCGCGTTGTCTACCGATCGGGCAGGAAGCACTCTGACGCCGATGCGCTTTCCCGATCGCCGATGCCTGTTGATGTGGCCTCCGCATCAATGTCCTTTGCATCTTTATCCCCCATCAACGTCGCTAACATGCCGGTCGAGCAGCGAAAGGATCCATCCCTTTCAGCTATAATGAACTTCCTCGACGACCCACACACCACACCCTCTTCTCGAACGCTTCGTCGCCAAGCCGCTCACTTTGCTGTGCATGACAGCATTCTTTACCGGCGAAACTATTTACCCGACGGTCGCAAGTGGCTACTCGTGATTCCCCGGCACATGCGTTCTGAAATATGCGAATATTTTCATGCTGCTCCTCATAACGGTCACGCCGGTGAGCTGAAGACGTATACTCGGCTACGACAACGTTTCTACTGGGCCGGAATGTATCGCTTCGTCCGCCAGTACGTTCGAGCTTGTACAGCATGTCAACGACGAAAAGTTCACCAACGGCCTACTGGCGAGTTACAACCGCTGCCCTGTCCGGCTCGTCCCTTTGATCGCGTCGGCATGGACCTATATGGTCCTCTCCCCTGCAGCTCCTCGGGTAACCGATGGATAATCGTAGGAGTCGATCACCTCACGCGCTACGCCGAGACCGCAGCACTTCCAGCCGCTACTTCGCGCGAAGTCGCATTCTTCATTTTGCGGAACTTCGTTCTTCGGCATGGAGCACCACGCGAACTGCTCAGTGACAGAGGGCGCGTGTTCCTTTCCGAAGTAATACAAGCCCTTCTCGCGGCATGCAACATCGTCCACCACAAGTCCACAGCCTACCATCCGCAAACGAACGGCTTGACGGAGAGGTTCAACCGTACTCTCGGCGACATGTTGACTATGTACGTCGCCTCGGATCATAGCAACTGGGACACTGTTTTGCCGTTTGTAACATACGCTTATAACACTGCCACACAAGCTACCACTGGCTTTTCGCCGTTCTTTCTACTATATGGACGAGAGCCCTCTTGCACAATGGACACCATGCTTCCGTACCGACCCGACACTTCCGAGTGCACAACGGTGTCTGAAGCGGCCAAATACGCAGAGGACTGTAGGCAGCTTGCGCGTACACTTACGACCGCCGCTCAAGGTCGCGAAAAGCTCCGGCATGACAACGAATTGTCTACACAACATTTTGCGACCGGTTCACTCGTTTGGTTGTCGGTCCCACCGCATAGCCCTGGACTTTCAACGAAGTTTCTTGCCCGTTATGATGGCCCTTACCGTATAATTGACCGCACATCCTCTGTCAACTACGTCGTTGAACCTGTGACGCCATCCCACGACCTCAGGCATCGCGGTCGTGACACGGTGCATGTCAGCCGACTCAAGCCATATTACGACCCTATGATCCTACCTGCGCCTTAGTCGCCAGGATGGCTCCTTTTCACTCCCGGGGCCATTGTAGTGAGGAAGAGAAAGAAGAGCTTCCGCTTCTGTTGTTGCTGTGCGCGCGATCTACCTTCGTGTTCTGCGAGTGCTACCTCGACTGTTTAAGACGTTGCTGTCTCATAATAAATCGTCGTACGACAATAGCAATTAGGCACTGCCGTAATCTAGGTTCACCCTCACTGAATGTGCTGCCTTCTGATGAAGCTGCAGTATATCTACATTAACTAACAGTTTGTATTGAATGAGCTTGCTTTTTAATCAATGTCGTCAAATGTTTAGAGGGTTTATAATGTTCCATTGTTATTAGAGCAAGGCTTCGTTTGCCAGCCATCACTGGTTCATCACGGTTAATGCTCGGTTCGTTGATATATTTGTATGGGTATTTACGATATGCATTCAACTGTCGTGTGCACCAAGCAAACGGGCCTGTGTGGTCCCTTAATGCTTGTAGGGAATGGGATGGTAGTAAATGCACCTCTATTCTGCCTAATACTACTGAAATAAGTGCGCAGACAAAATACACCTGACTTTTATATGTGTCTTTAATACCCACCAATTATTGAAGTAGCCCATTACGCTCAGTGTATTTCCTTCCTTCTAATTCACCCATTCAGTATGTACCATTCGGTGTGTGGCCATTCTAAGCCTAACTTACAGGGTGCGTGTGTCCTACTAGGGGAGGTGAGATACAGTACTCTTCAGTGTAGAAATACTTAGGCCGTATTTACCTGCCAATACATCTGCAGTTGCCATTCTTCTTCCTTCATCTTTGCAGCATTACTAGCTACAGGTCTCGCATTGTGCAGCCTCCTGATAAGGTGTTCACATTGCAGCGCAGCTCAACTACTTGTAGTACATTAATATAAAAATTGCACATATTAACCTGCATTTTGCATCAGCGTAATTACTGGATTCCATTGTATATTCCACCACATGAAAGCAAGCGAAATTGTACTTGACCTTTGCTTTCCACAAAAGCATCTCACGAGCTTGCCCAGCTGTGCGAGATCTTATGGGCGTTGCTGTAGTTCCTTAGGATTTGAATAAAATCATACCACTAAGCTTTCATTCATCACAGATTCCAGCATCTGTGCTTGCTTTGAATGTTTTCACGCATTTATGTTTCAATATATCTGCAACTAGGATGTTCCGGAACTTGTTATGTGTGTTTACCCATGTTGCAAGTTGGCTGCTTTCACAAACACTGCTCTGAACCCTTTTATAGATGCCAGAGGAGTTGGTGCCGTCGTTCTGCTGCCATTCTTTTTGAGTGGGCGAGGAGATGACATTTTTGCCCCATTGGTAAGAGCCGTTATACTGAGATACTTTGATAATAGTGTTTTGGAGTTAAACGAGTCTAAATGGTACCGTGTTTGTTGGTCTTTTGGGCCAAATTGTTCAGATAAACGGCATTTAGTAAACTATTTTTGGGCTATAAACGCAAGGCTGTCGGGGTCTTATTGCATCAGTAATTTAGTCCTGGGTGATTCCACGATAGATCGAACAGCCTGTCCTGTCGCTTAAAAGGTAAACATTTTGCTACTGAATTGTGTACATTAGCCCATGATATGTGTGGTCCACTGGGAGTGATAGCATTAAATCAGCCTATAAGAAAGATTAATTTCACGATAGTTATTGCTGCTACAATAAAGAACAACATACCTCTTGCAAGAAAATGGGACTTGTTCGCCCGAAGGTGAAGCCCAGAACAACCTTCTCTTGGCGTATCTGAAACACACAAACACATATTGAAATGCATGTCATACATCCAAGCCAGTTGAGGCGAAATGTGACATTATTGATCAGGAGATTTATGCTTGTTGACAAACACGTAGCCGTGCAGTTAAAAGGTGTTATGCTATTGCGATAAAGAGTGCTAGAAACAGTGTAAATAGGCTTCTTAACAAGACATTGTTTAAAGGGGTACTGACACAAAATTTCGCGGCCGAGATAGCCTGCTGGATCGATTTCCGTGTACGTGCGTGCACCATCTGCAAAATATCGACAGCGAAGAAAGCTTGGAAGGTATTTTATATGAATTTTGAAGTTCGCGGGCACGATCCAGCATTATAGGGCCGCACCTATTGCGTTGACACCCTCGGAGGTGACCCGAGGTGACCCCCCTACTTCCCCTACGTAACCGTTGCAGCCGGTACAACAAGTTATGATGACGTCGTAGCCGCCATTTCGGTTTTGACGCGTTCGCCGCTGCGCTGATGGTGTCTGCTCGGCGGCTGCTCTTGAGTGTGTGGCCGCGGCGCACGCGTTGAAAGTTTTACGTTTCGCGACACTACCGCTTTCCCGTTTCCTGCTCCCAAGGACTTCTTGATTTCCCTGGGCTGCAGTGACAGGACACAATGCCGAAATCCTTCTGCGCTGTTTCCTTCTGCACGTCGAAGTCGGGATCAGGCGTATCGCTGCATACGTTTCCCCGCGACGAACCTCGGCGGCAGAAGTGGATCGAGTTTGTGCGCGCTTGTGGGCGTCAGGATTATCAGGACTGGTCCCCCGTGCAGAACAGTCGCGTATGCGGGCTCCATTTCGAGGCGCATTGCTTTAGCGCAAAGGCGCCGGACTTGGCGTACATGGGTCTTCCGACTCGACCCTGTGCATCGCTCACGTCTGGTGCTGTACCAAGCATCCTTCACGTCCGCGGACGCCTCGCACCCGAGCAGGGTGATGCCTCACTGCCTAAGCGTCCACGACACGAGGTAACGTACTACGTGCATCTGACTTGCAATGTCTGCCAATATTGACAGTGCAGCGAGTAATGACATGTTTTGCCACGCAGACGTGCTCGGCCAGAGGACACGAACCTGCCTCGCCTCTACTAGTGTCGACCGACCTTTGCGCCGGCGGCGACAATGAGAATACAAGTTCAGGTGTGCATTACCCACTCGTCGTGAAAGTAGCCGTAGCCATCTGTGCTTTTTGGCTAGTGCTGAAGGCGATTCATTGCGTCTATTTTGTGATTATGGGGCACGTTTCTTGCGCTTATTTCCTTGTTACAAATCCTGCGGTTCGTCTGAGAATGCCGAATTGGGTGCTTTTTTTTAACATAGCAAGGAGAGCGCATAAATCAGCAGAACTGTAAACGGTTATCACCTTATGCAGTGGAAATCAGCTGGGAAATATCTTCACTGAGTAATCCTACGAAATGTTCGCCAACCACGAAACATCATTGAAATTTCGAAATGCTCTTTGTGAAGATTGAGATCCTAACAGGGCCAGCCGACACTAGCCACTATATCTATTTTCGTCATTTTGATCAAAAAGCTTTATTGTATCTGCATTTTTAGAAGTTATTTTCATACTCATTGACAGCAATCACTTCAAAATTAACCACTCAATGAAAACTGCTAGGAAATGTAAACCTTTCACCTCTTTTGCACAGGCTGTCGTGTCGCAAGTGTCCACACTCAATGCCATGTTCAAGTTGAAGTGAAGGGTACGCAAGTGTCTCACAAAGCCGCATCAAGATCAAAAGGCATTCAGACAAGGCCGTCAGTTAGAGAAGTTGGTGAGTAATCACATTGTTCCTCCGGTGAAACGTCTTGGCTAGTAAAGCTGAAATTTCAGTTATTGTGCATCCCTTGGAAATATATATAGCCCTGAACAGTACCCTTTTATGCAGTGACAACTTGTTATCATGAGGAAATGAAAAGAACATGGCGAGAGGAGTTGTTCTATGCATTCTCTACGATGCATTAGCTCCCATGTTTTGTATTCGGCCCATTCTTTTATTCATTTCTTGTACTGAGAAGTTTGTCAGCTCTTCGTCTGGTTCGTGGATGCGGGTGCAAAAAAACAAGGACGCAGGGAAGAAAGTACACACACACTGACCCTATGTTTTTGTTCTTTCGCGCCCACACCCAAGAAGCATGACAGACTAACAAGCGCGCATCGTTACCCTCGTCTTCGTCTGGCTTCCTGTATTTGCACTTAATTAACACTATAACTTTGCATCATTTGTTTGTCTTGCTGCCTTTTTATTTCTTTTGCTATCACATATGGCTCATCAGGGATGTTCTCTTGATTTTGACCTGTCTCTGTGCTCGCTCTATAATCTCAAAGAACCGTCTTTACACCATCATCATTGTAACTCTGTGGAGGTAAAAGGCCCATTTCCTAAGAAACAGGTGCACTCCAGGTGTTTGAAATGTTTGGAGCCATCCACTACTCAAATCGTAGTTTTGGCACATAAAACCCTGGATATTATTATTATTTCAGTCCTCTGTCATTATATCATAGTGCACTATTCTCATGTCATCTTGCAACTTCACAAATACACAAGTCTTTATTAAAGGGACACTAAAGAGAAACAATGAATTGGTTTAGATTGGTAAATTGTGCTCTGAGAACTCTAGTGTCGTTTAGTTCACCATCATATGTTTATTAATAGAGGAGAAAATCAAATTGAAAGTTTCATTTTTAAGTTTCGCAGTGTTATCTGCATGCGTGATGTGAAATATTTCAAAGAGTATTTTTCATATTTTGGCGCCACTGGCTCAACAAAATTGCCTCAAATTTGGTACGTTAAGTCTATGCCACCCTCGGAGAAATATGTACTTCATATTCACCGATTACGAACTACGTAGGCCCTAGTAGGTGCCATTAAAATTTGTGACGTCACGGCAGATGGTGTTAGAATTTCAAGGGAGCATCACCATCCGCATTTTCTTTTTGCGTGTTTTCTCCCTTATTAAGCATCTTCTCGCAACAAGCGTGGTGGTTTTCATATCGTAGAAGACTACTTCACTAATGCGAGAAAAATCGTTGTGCTCTTTAGTGTCCCTTTAAATGCATCATTCTTTATTGCACTTCTAGAATGCCAGACAGACCAGGAGCTTCTTGATATGTTGTTGTTGGAGACAATGCAGAAAAGGAGCTCCACACCATTACCAGAGCCGTCACTCCTGTGTTCAGAGCCATCACTAGCATACAAGGACGATCCCCAGGACAAGACCTATGAGCTCACATTGAACAGCTCTGAAGTGTAAGTGATGCAACAATGTCTTTGTAATGTGGTTCTGAAGGGAAATCCCACCAAGCTTTATTGTCCTGTGGGAAAGTTATGTTACTGGGTTTCATGCTGCCAGTGGCAGCACACAACTGATTCTTGAATGTCATGCAATTGTACAGGTTATTTTTTAAATTCCATGCAACTGTGCAGGCTACTCAACAGCTTTCTATTTTGTGTTAGAGGCTGGTTAATTAGAGCAACAACAACCTACACCCCCCAGAAATTAATCTTTCTGGCTGTTAATTTCCGTTCATGATGGCTGTGCAGCTAGCTAACAAAAGAAAGAACCAGACAGAAGAAAGAACAGGAAAGGACAAGTGCATACACTGAAATAAAATTTTGTTAGAATGAAAGGCACAGGTAGAAAAGTACGGAGCCTACGGTGCATCACCAGAATTCATAAGAGGTTATCTAACTGACCATGACTACACCAACTATGAACATCATTGTGCAAACCAAAAAATATAGAACCACAGCCAAGGGCAGAAAACACGTAACTGATAGAAAAATATGACACTAAAAAAGCTATGTCATTGCGTGAAAGAACGATAGATGGGGCAGTGATGCACATATCACCAGCTTTGTGATTGTGAAGCTCTGGCATGATTGCATGTGCCTGCTTATTATGATGCTAAAAAAAGGCGCTGCTGTTACAGAACCAAGGTATGAGTTTGCACGAACTGCAGTGTATGGCTAAACTCTGATTAGTACTTAAAGGGGTACTGACACAAAATTTTGCAGCCAAGATAACCTGCGGGATCGATTCCCGTGAACATGCGTATATCATCCGCAAAATATCAACAGCGAATATAGCTTGAAAGGTATTTTCAATGAATTTTGAAGTTTGTGTGAGCGATCGACACCCTCGCTCTATTGACACCTTCAAAGGTGACCTTTGGTGGCCCCCCTACTTTCCTCAAGTGACCACTCTACAACAAGTTATGATGACGTCATAGCCGCTTTTTTTTCTTCTTTTTTTTTGCCGTGTTTGCTTCAGCAGTCTACTTCTTGGCGGCTGCTCGCGAACCGCGCGGAAGTGTGTCACAGTCCTGTATGCTGACGTGATTGAGCGCTGCACCCACTAGGTGGTGATAGTTGCACTCAGAGGCTTGTCGTTTTTTAAACCGAAACTGACACTGGTTGATAATGAGGAGCCTGTGATTAATAATCTGTCGTGCACTGCAGCAAACGATGTGCTGTCTTATGACTAACAGGCCCCCAGCAACACATTGCAGCAAAAAAACGCGAGGCCAAAATATTTGTGTCAGTACCCCTTAAATTAATTTTATGCTCTCGCAAACACATGTACACACAACGACCCGTCTGGCCTTCCTGCAACAAGTAGGAATGTTTGTGAAATGGGCCTCATGCACAGTTCACAAATACTGCCCCTGTTGGTGTTGTTCCAGCAATTCATCCAATGTAACGATACCTTCTCACCTAAATGTCATCTGCTACAAGCTAGCTGTATTTAGCTACTGCCCTACAGTAGCGCTGTTGAAGCAGTGGAATAGTGTGAACATGCTGTTTAATGCATATGCATCACGGAGAAAAAACATAGTACCTAGTATGTTCTTCATGGAAGGGCGCAACCATTCGAACACTAAATGGCAGTGGGGTTATGTTTAGTATTTAAGGAAACAGTGGTCACTGGCCACGTTCAGCTCTAATGTTTTTGTTCAAATACAGACAGTTGATAAGAAGGTGAATGGTCCGGTGTGTATTATGAAAACTGTTCAATTACAGGTCATCACATGAGCGTCCTGCAGCCAGAAAGTTCATTGTTTACGAGGAGTGCCTACTGCAGCTGTGCAAATTCTGCCAGACATGTGGTCTTCCTGCAGAAGTCACAGTGAAGGTGTGCATGTTTTATTTTTCTCTCACAGGAAATGTTAAATAAATTATGGCGTAAACGCACTGACAAGCCATGAGCAGTGTAAGGATTCACAGCAATAACTAATGAAGATAAAACCAGAAAACAGAAGCATTGAGTCAAGAAGTGTGGTTTGTATATCTGAGGGCAGGCAAAAAATTCACTGAGCCATTCAAGGCCTCAGGCAGGCTGTAAGAATCATAAACACATTTTTATGATTATATTTCGTCAGACTGTAAAGCTTGCGAATATCTTGTCGCTCTTGCATGCTACTCGCATTCCCGTCAAAACATGTTACCTTAGCGTGCATGCCTGTTTGTTCTGTATGTTCATGCACTTTAGTTGTTGCATGCTTCCTGTGCTTTTTTCAAGAGACTCTTGCAGATTTAAATGTTTATTTTGTCCTATATCGCATTTGCAGGTCAAGACCACCCTTGTTAAAGTGACTGCAATTTGCATGGACCAGCACGTCCATGTTTGGCTCAGTCAGCCAAAAAAGGGCAAGCATGCTGCAGGGGATGTTGCGCTTGCTGCATCTATTCTGTTTACTGGCTGCAGCATCAAGCAATCCTTGCGATTTCTAGATAATGCTGGTGTCTCTTGCTTCGGTGAGCGGACATACCATCGCCTGCAACGCAAGGTGCTGCTTCCTGCAGTGAACAAGGTGGTGAACTGTTCTATACCACAATTTTACTGATCTGACTTTAAATAGCATGAAAACTGTACAAGTTAGTGCAATGTATACCTCATCCTATTTAGACACACTTGGTGTGAATCTGTTTCATGATTTAGTGGGGTATTTTGAGTTAGTCACATTTTTATCTCATTCTTTACTCAGTACTAGTTACATAACCCTTTGCGGTCCGTTGCCAGGCACCTTCCAACAATGCAACACGACTGCAGCAGCTCGTACTGCTTGACAAGTTCTTTCGTGGTCGATTCACATACTTTACCATTGCATTATGCATCATCTCTAAATGAGTGGGTAAACTTCTTTTACTTGAGCTTCGATTTCTTTAGTTTCGCACGGGAATGGATGGAAGGTGGATAAATGTTTTGGAATGCAAAGGTAGCGCCCTACAAGCCCTACATTTCACATGGCAGCTGATATGGAGCCTGTTCACAATATTTAGGAATTAAATATTCAAGCTACTTTGGCACTCATTGCAGGTGTGGAATGACGAGAAAGAGCTGCACATACAAAGACTTGTGTCCGGTGGAGGCTCTGCAAAGGTAGCGGGGGACAGTCGAGCGGATTCCCCTGGCTACTGCGCTAAATATGGCGTGTACTCGCTGTTGAGACCAGCATCAACCGCATCATTGAAATGAAAGTTGTGCAGGTAAAATTGATGAAAAATTTCTTCCTTGCACTGCGTCTTATTTGACCTGGTGACTTCCAACTACATGCGAAGGTTGTTCCTAAACTATCTGGGATGTGGTAAATCTGGGTGTATGATAAATCTAAAAGTGCGTTGTTCAGTGCTAAAGCAAGAAATCTAGGTAGCTGTGTAATTGAAGTGATGTGCACACACTGTAACATCACATGCCAGCCAACTCTCCTGATTTATTTGGGATACTCCCGATGTCTGACTTGTCTTCCCGGTTGTGCAATTGCACATGTACTGCTCCGCGAAGTAGTCCGGTTCGGCGCGCGTTTCGAGTTGAGTTTTCGTTTGTTTTGGTGAACGTTCCGTATCTCCTGTGACGGCCGTTTAATTATTCGAGCCGCCATAACAGGCTTAGACAGGCATTTGTTAGAGAAATTCGGCACAAGCTCCCTCGGCGAGTCGTCAGAAAAGCTGAAGGGTGACGAGCGCTCACCTGAAGACGAAGACGCCATTTTGACCGTGAGGTGCACGTAAAAGGTGCGACGTTTTCACAGGTGCAACAACGCGAGATTACACTGCATAAGGTAAAACAAATATAAATATCTCTTTGGTGCGTGCTGACCCTCTTTTCAAACAGGTGCCCGTAGAAAATAAAGTAATGTTGTTGTTTATTTATTCTCACGCAGATAACACGGGTGCAGTTGTGGGACTATATTCTTCAGCGGTAGCACACACGTATTTCGGCTCTGTAGCCTTCCCTTCATTGCCAAGAAAAGTTGTCCGCGAGTATAGATGTATCTAAAATGAGAGTACAAATTCTGTCCGTCGTGCAGTCCTACATTTGTCTCCCATGTCTACTACAACCTCGACTACTGATCTGCTGTGAATCCTGAGTATGTTCAAAAACTTTTGCAGGAACCCTTTGAAGTAATTATTTGAGATAAGGACAATTTTTCTGACCAATCGCACCTGCGATTGGTCAGAAAAATTGCTCTGCCACCAAGGAGCACTTGCTCCGCCACCAAGGAGCGGGAGCCCTTTGTCAGGCCTTTGTAGCCTTTTGCTCCTGCTCCTTGTTTCTGTAATGGAAGCAAAAATAAACTTCAAACTTCATTACTAGAAACCTTTTTTTTTGTAATATCTGCATACCATAAAATCCAGAGCCCCCTTGCAGTGTAAAATAATCCTACAAGATTTGGAGGGGGGGGGCCTTTGCTTGGTCGCAGATAAAAATTAAAGGTTGTGGCGGAAGGGCACACCCGTGCTTCTGATGAAATGCTTCATTGAATATGCAATCATTACATTTTTTTATTCGCTCTCGACGAGCAAACAAAAACACTGAAAATAGTTGGAGGGATGGGAGGGGGGGCTTGCTCAGTCATTGGCGCATATTTCAAATCTCCCGAAGAAAGGAGGGGGCCCCTTGCTTGGGATTGTACGGTAATTTGCTGTGGGTCGGTATACGACACATTCATCTGCACACAAGGAAGTGTTAGAAGAGATATTGGCTGGAAAGTCATTAATGTAAATGAGAAGAAGTAAGAGCAGGCCTGTAGCCAGGAGAGGGGGGCTAGCCCCCCTCCCCCCATTCCTGGCGAAGTAGGTGTTTTTACCAAAAATAAATAATGAAAATAGGTGTTTTTCTCACATAGTCAAGGTTTTCAGCAAGTGCCCCCCCCCCCTCCGAAAAAAATTCCTGGCTACGGCCCTGAGTAAGAGTCAGAGGACTGTACCTTGCGGCGCACCAGAGATTGCGGAAGTGCAGATAGATGAGTGAGAGTTAGCGTTCATAAACTGCTGTTGTTTAGTGAGAAAGCTGCATATGTAATTAAATACTAGTGTGGTAATGTTTAATCGAGAAAGCTCTAGGAGTAGCCTTTCATGCGAAACTCTGTCAAACGCATTTTCAAAATCTAAGAAGAGATGATGACCACTGATGACCAGTGCCTGTACTGACGTACACACACTGGTCATGACCATGTGCTTGCTCTTATCACTGATAACCAGTGAGTGTACACCAGCTGCCAGAGTACTACAATAAAACCGTCGACTATTACTATTTTGATGTGCAAGATTTTTTTCTTTGGAAGGCTATGTATGTTTATGTACATGTGTCTGTGTTGCAGTAGTTGTTTCGTTTTTTGTCTAGTGCAATGAAGTGCCATCAAGCACACACATGGAGCTTGAAGGCCTGAAAAGGGCTCTCCATTCCGTTGAAACAAGCGGTCTACACGTCAGCGAAGTGGTGACTGACCGCCATCCCCAAGTGCGCAGGTCAGTGTTTGAGCAGCTCCGAAAGCACTCGTCAGACTTCCTGTGAAAGTTGACACAATCTAGCACTGACACAGCCTTTTTGAACAGCGGAGCTGCTTAAGCTAAGAGAGGCCCTGTTAATTGCGAATGCAAATAATCATCATCAAGAACCGGCATGCAATCTCTTTGACCAGTTCATCTGCTTCGCTCCTAGAACATGTGCACCGATTTGTATGGTGTGGTATGCAATAACTCTGATGGGCGAGAGAATGAGTACAGAGAGAAAGAACGGAATTGGTAAAAGTAAGACAGAAAGAAATATATTGAGAGAAAAAGGGATGGGAAGAAACAGACACAAGAAAAGATAGAAAAAAAACACAGAAGACAGAAAGAGAGAATAAAAAAAGTATAGGGAGAAACAGATAGAAGAAAAGAGAAGGAAGGATGAAAGGAGAAAGAAATAGAAAGACAGAAAGAAATAGAAATAAACTGGGACAAAAAAAAGGATTCAGAAAAAAACACACAGAAAGAGAAAAATAAAGGAAAACAAGGAAGGCCGTCCAACTTTGCCCTTCCTTCAGGCTTGACACCACTAGTGCGAAGCTGTCTCAATTATTCAAAGCATCTGTTCATTCTAGAGTGAAGACGGCACTGATGAAAGGTCAAGAGCATACAATAGTGGGATGTTGAAAATGCCCTCTGTGATAAGTAAACTTATTGCGTCTTCAAGTTGCGCATATTGCGAAAGTCTGGTAACGTTGGCACAGGAAAATGTCCCAAGGTGTACAGTGAAATTCAACGCGTAATGCTAGCCGTACACATTGCTGTGCAATCAAGGCATGCACCATCACATTACCTGTGACATGTAAGCCAGCCACTTTTTGTGTTATTGAATAGCCCCATACTGCGCATTCTGTAACCTGTATTGAAAGCTAATGTTCACAGCCATTTTGTGTATACTCAGTGAAGAGAAAGCAAATAAATACTAACATTAGAGCAAGAAATTATCAACTTTTCTTTTATAACATTGTAAAAGAGAATTAGGCATAAAATAGTGAAATCACATTCTTTGTGCTTTGATTGGCACAGACAATTTAGGTCTGGCTGTGATGTAGCCATTTTTTTAACACTGGCGCAGGTACTTCAGAGTGGAGAAGCCTGATGTGGACCATTTGGTTGACGCCTGGCATGTCGGCAAAGGTGAGAAGTTTTTTTTTTTCACAAAAGTGCCTTATTACACTTTCTTACGACCATAATTTCGGGTGTGCAGGGTTGAACAAGAAGCTTCTACAAGCTGCCAAGAGTACAGGCTGTAGTATTATTGGCTTGTGGACACGGTCCATCGTCAACCACTTTTACTTTTCTGTTCAACGTGGCTCTGGTGATGCTGACCTTCGCGTGGCAGTGTGGCTATCTGTGCTAAACCATGTGCATGATAAGCACCACGGACATGGCGACCACTACGATGACTGCCAGCATGGGTACCTTGAGCCACGACAATGGATATTTCCAGGTATAGTCCTCATCACGGAAAGGGAATAATATTGCCACAACATTGGGTAGGGTAATTGCTATTGGATTTTGGGGGATTTCTTTGTGCCTGACATACATGGCTTTCACGAGTGTAATTGCAGATAAAATTCAGTTGAAAATAGACTTCAGTCAATCGTTTTGTTTTCAGAAGTAAGATTGCACAGTGGACCACTTGCATGTAATCAGTCAGTTTACTGAGAAGACTGCTGACTACAGCCAACTTCTATATCACATATATAATGGAACAATTTTCAGAGCAGTGTGCTCGGCACTGGAATGCTCTCACTTGCTCTGCCACCAAGTTGCGGATGCGGGTGGAAATAAAATTAGCAACATTGTCACTACAGTCATTCTGTGAGTCATGTGGTAGTGTGGCTACCTATGGCGAGGCCTCAGCTTCACGGAATCGGTGTAGTTGCTCATGTTGTTATAAAAATGTGCAGAGTGAAACCAGGTACAGTTTTCTCAATCGGTTGATGTAACTTGGGCATTCAAAACTTCCGGTGTGATCTTTCGCATAGAACTCCCATGTTCAGATTCGGTTTGGTGCAGTTCAAGGGCTCATTTTCAGAATTCTGGCGGCTGCTCCAGATCTCAGAGTAAAAAATGCCATAATGCATGGAAGCTTGTACACACTGCTTTTACTTACATCCTGCTTGCAGGGGGTGTTCATATATCTGGAAGGTACTTGGGGGCGGGCAGGGGGGTAGCTACCTATTGAGGAGAGCTATAAGGTGGGCTAGTTGGTGTTGATTCATGTTCAAAAGTGTGCTTAGTGAACACAGACACAAATGAAAAAATACCGGACATAAGGCAACGAGCGCTCGTTGCCTTATGTCCTGTATTTTTTCATTTGTATCTGTGTTCACTAAGTGCACTTTTGAAGATGTAGCTACCTATGACATGTTTTCAAGCAATCTGTAATCTGATTATGAGATTTTCATGTTTAGTAATAGAGAAAAGGACTTTGTAACAGATGATCGAGCGCTTGAACTGTCAGTTTTAGATTAAGATTTACATTAAATATGTAGAATACAAAGGTAATCATCAATACTTGGCCCAGGAAGAGAGAATTTAGAATTAAAGGTAAATTTGCACTGTAATAAAGCGATGAGAAACAGGTGTGCCACACTAAGAAATTTTAGGACATGCAATCAGATGTCAGACATGGTCAGTCAGTAACAGGTCGTGTAGTATGGTAACATAGATACCAAGGGAAAGGAAATACAGCTGAGGGAGATGCAAGATTAAGTGGGCAGACAAAATTGGAAGCTTCTCATTGGTGGAGAGGTTTGCAAGGCTGAAGTTAGATCGAGAAGACTAAAAGAGGACTCCCTTGCAATGGACATAAATTACCATGTTGATGCAACATGTGACTCCAGAGGCATGCTTGACTAGTCTCATTCACTGCCGTCAATTCTTTAACAGCTCCGTTTTTGCGTGTGATTAATGGCAAACATCCACTATCCAACCTTTGAAATGAGTAAATTGCATTCTTTAATACTGCTAGGAGAAAATCTATTCTGCACTGCAGCAATAATGTGATACTACCGTAAAATCCCGAGCAAGTGCCCCCCTTCACTGTTTTTATTCACCTAGCGAGAGCGAATGAAAACAGTGAATGCATGCCAATTCAATGAAGCCTTTCACTACAAGCACGGGTGTGCATTCTTTGTTCTTAGCGGCTCTTCCGCTGCCATCTTGAATTTTGATGCATGACCGAGCGAGGGCCCACCTCCAAATGTTGTTGAATTATCCTTGACCGTGTGGGGGGCGCTTGCTCGGGATTTCACGGTAGTGACCGCTTTCTACATTTTCTATTACAATTCTGCAGGCTCTGATGCTTTTGATAAGCTCTCCAGCCTGCTTGGAAACAAGAGGCTGCTGGACGACATTCGTCAAGTGTCTCCAAACTTCCAAACATTTGGCGTTGAAGCTTTTCATTCCATCATAAACCGGTTTGCACCCAAGGCATATTCTTTTTCATACCACGGAATGCTTGCAAGGTAAGTTCGTTGCAGATGTTTCGAAATAATGGATTTGTAGTTAAAACAAGATGCTAACTGCATGGGTGCTACAAGCACTTGTGAAAATACACTTTCTATTTCATGAATGGCTGTCTGCTTTTCAGGCTTATCCAGACTGTCTTGCTGAAGTATAGGGCCTTAGGCCTAATGCATTTTCTGTATCATTAGCCTAAGCAGTTATTGATAGGAACAATCTCGTCAACAAGGATTTGCACTTACTGTACAGTCTCTGTGCACCATTGGTGGTATAACCCTTATCAGGTTTCACTGGTGTGCCACTGTGCTGAATCTTATTCAGACTTGGAAGCTTGCCATTGTCAAACAAATGGAAAGGATGCAAATGTGTTTATAACACCATGTTACTTTGGTAGTATAATGAAAGCTTGCTTTATGAAGGGTAAACTTTCATGGGTGATCTTTCAGTCCCTTCATCATTACAGTTATGCATTTTATCGGGGAAGATATGCAATCTTTCAGCCAAGTTAGACTTCATGCAGTTATTGTGTGCATTGTAGATCAAGTAAGACTCTCTCAATCAAGTTTCCTATTGCAGTTTTGCTCATTATGGTACATTCTTGATACAGAAACACTTTTACATCATTATTGTCTCATTGCTGCTTGCACGGAGTTTTTCATAGATCTGTCAAGGACGATATGAAATATTTAATTCGATATGTATTTCCTTTAGGTGTGCAATCTCTGCATTGCATTTCAACGAAAATGCTGACAAGGGCCAGGCCTCAACAAACAGTGGTGAACTACGGTGGAGGATAAAGCACCCTAAGGCTAGGAAGGGCGATGCAACTGTGTCGTCTATAAAGCAAGAGCCCACTTATGGTATCAGTATTGCCTATGGTCCTATCTACTCAACTTCAGCATTAATATCAGCCTTATGTCGGCTCATGTTTAGAATCACGTATACTCAAACATACTTCAACACGCTACTGTTCATACGTCAGCTCATTATCTATTGATCAGAGGCGTGAGCTACGGAGGGAGAGGGGGAGAAGGTGTCTTGACCTCCCCCCCGCAAACTTTTTCACGAGAAGTTATTGATAAAAATATCTCATGTGAGTCATCTCTTTCAATAAAAAGGTCCTTAATGAATGGCAATCTCTGATAACTTGTATTTGAAGGTACGAGATCAAAAGGTGCTAATATGTAGAGCACCGATTATGCAAGGTATTAGTGTTAAAGAGCATTGACACCATGGTAGAAAAAGCTAATTTTAGGCTAACGGACTTATGAGTCGACTCACTCAGACTCAGATCGAGCCGTGAGGCTGAGTCTCAGTGAGTCACCCTGAATTATTTTTTGATGAGTCTGAGTCTGAGTGAGTCCGGTTGAGAAAAAATTATAGGTGAGTCTGAGTCCAAGTGAGTCTGGATGAGGAAAAGTTTGGTGAGTCTGAGTCGGAGTGAGCCCTAAGTGCAAAATATATTGCATGAGTGAGTCTGAGTGAGCTCCACATTTTTTGCCTGACCTATGGATTCCTGCTCGTAAAAAGGTTACATGCTTTGCGACTCCAGTAGGCACAAAAAAAAAGTGTTCCACACTCGCCATCATGGCTGCTAGCAGCGCTGACTAACACTCCCAGATTTAAATGCACATATATACCCCATAAAGTGGATGGGGGGATGACTGACACTGTAGCTCAGTTGGTAGAGCATCGGACGCGTTATTTGAAGATATCAGGTATGGTCCCTGCCAGCGATAAGTCATCTTTTTGTCCACTATACTTTCTTTCCATTTACGTCATAATTGCTACCAATAACATCCCCTACACTTTCCTTGGCCTTTTTGTCTGTTATAATTACTGATTTTATTTTGGAACTTTGGCATTTGGATATGAACCATTTAGTATTGTTTGTCTGCTAACAGCCATTTCAACATTATTAGCCTACGTTATAGCACTGTATTGGAAGTTTCTGCAGGTAAAACTATGTCCTTTTTTTTGCATATTGTGAGCTGTGGCCTTATCTTCGTTTGGTGTTTCTTGCCGCTCCATAATTCAACTACTCGGCTACTTGTCATGTCATAGTCATGTCAGAAAACTGCTGCTAAAACGAAGAGCTGCACCATCAAGCTGTTCTTATTAACACAGAGATTCTATTGTTAGGCACGTAGTAAAGAACTCAAAACTTGGGGCTATAATAAAGTAGGCATGAGTTTTGAGGCTATCGTCAAGGGTGGAATCTTAGTCCCCTTTCTCTTGTTTCCTCAGATAAAGGGGCTCAACCCCTCTTCCTCGTTGCTTCTTTTATGATCAAGTGCACTTCTTGGTTGTGCAGGTTATGTGGAGAAACTCCTCCTTGCAGTTGAAGAGTTACTCAACGGAAGCACTCCTGACAGCCTTCCTGTGGCACCCCCTTATGTTTCAAGTTCATTGGGAGCTGTCGACAAGACTGCACTTGTGCAGTCCCACTTGTCAAGATTTGCAACACATCAGTGACCAAAGAGCAGTATTCAAGCAGTACAAAGTTTGAAGCACTTTGAAGTAAGTTTTATTATCGTGTCTTTGGCGACAAATGTACAGTACTCGCACTTTGAAATGGTACAATTTAGGGCTAAGTAACGCGCATACTTTTGCTTCCACAGTCTTCAGTTCGGGTCATATCGGCGTAATTTCGACTCGAACGTGTAGATCAGAGGCTATAATAGAGGCCACGTTTGTCGTGACATAACGTGGTTATCTCGGGAAATTGCACAAACCAGTCGTTATACTAAAAAATTTGATGTTGCGTTTGAATCTGTGAGTACTGTACATTGAATTCCACCATCCATAAGGCAACGTACTGGACACTGGTGACGTGAACTAGAAGCCGAAACTTTCACTGCTTGCAGCAAGGTGGTCTTATCATTCCAGGAAGCATGCTTGCGACTACATGCAGTCACGGATTTTCCTGTAACCCTGTCAGACAAAGACGTCTGGTGTTTTTAGGGACTCTGTTCCTACTTCAAATGGTTTTTGAAAGATTTCGCAGCAGGGTGATTCCACGTAAGATCGAACAAACGATGGCTGGTCGACCTCTTAAATTTATTTCAAAATTTTATATATTATTGCCTGATGAGTGGAAAGAAGAGATCCGCAATTTGTTTTGCCGGCAAAAATTTTTTCGTAGCACAGGAACTCAATAATGACGAAGAGGTGGAGTGGAGCACTCATCCGCTCTGCTGTTCATATGAAAGTTAGGTAGCTGAAATTTCTTTACCTAAATATATGCATGTTTTTGCTTCTGCTCAGGTATTTTTAGTTTTTATGTGTAGTGTAGATGTTCTTATAAAAAAACCTCAAAATTGGCCCAGCAAACGTTATTTTCTTTACTTTGAAGGTCTTTATCTCAAAAAAGCCTTGTAGTAGAGCGACAAAAATTCCGCATTACGTTCTTCGCATACTTATCTACCATACTGCCGAATCTTATATTTATATAACCTTTCAGTAAAGAGATACAATCGGGCTTAGTTCAAGAAAACACCCAACAATGGAAACTTCTGACGATTAAAAGAAAACCACATTTTTTATATTTCTTAAACTTTGTCCGCTTATTCTCCTCCACATCAGCTTTCACCACCATTGAAAACATATTGCATAATTTTTTTGCACTAATAGTTACGGCCCCTCCAATGAGACCCTTAGGCAAGGATTGACAATTCCGACTTCTTGGCCAGCAAGTGTATAAAATGCAGGCAGGATTGCATTTCTTTTTATTAAAAGGCCAGCAGTACCGAAAAAGGGGTCGCCGGCACCGAAGACGTTAATTTTGAAATTATTTGGTCACTGCAGCGGCCACGAGCGCGGGGCTACCAAGCATGCGCGCATGCACCTGAGATGCTCGTTGTAAGAGACGGTGCAGTGAGAGCTCGTTTTCGCGTCCTCAGACCGACTGAGTTCGAAACAGCAACACCTCTCGGGTGACTTGAACGCACGTGCACTGGTAGTCGCAGTGATGTAGTTAACGACGTTGATTTCTTTTTCAGGGGGCATAAGAATGTCATCGTTCAAGTGTGCGTTCCGTGAAGATCTTTCATTGCAGCCGTAGCAAAAGCACACGTAGTACAAGTAGTCCGTCTCACTAACAGTCACTCATCCTTCGGGTGTTAAACGTTCCTTCAAAGCATTGATGTCTAGATCGGTAAGCCGTCTCACTAACAGTCACTGATCTTTCAGGTGTTAAACGTTCCTTCAAAGCATTGATGTCTAGATCGGTAACTCTGCGAAATTTTGCCTTCTTTGCAATAATTAAAGGAGTACTGACATGATTTTGAGACATCGCAAAAGGGACATTTTTTGCTTCGTTGGTATGCAGTGTCAACGCTGTCCACACACTGGAGTCGGAGAACACGTATAAAATATTTTAATTTGACTTTGAAGTTTTCGTCGCTGAGCATCTGAAAGCCAGCCCCACTGCAAGTGACAGTTCCCCCGAGTTTGCAAGTTCTGCATCCTGCATGCAGCCTAAGTCGTAGAAATCACTGTCCGACCAGCCATCGTTTGTTCGATCTTACGTGCAATCACACAACCACTCGCTGACCTTCTGAAAGAAAATGTGTGTTTTACATAGGGTTCCTTTCAAGCTGCTGCTTTTTTTCACCTCATCATAATTTTGATGACACCACCTTTGCAGGCCCACTTTGACTCATCCACTCCTACAGAGGTCCAAACTGGTGCTAATCGCCGTGGGATCAAGTCCACTTTAGCCAAGTGGCTACAAGGATACGACCACATTATCACCTACGCTAGCCGCCTCCTTAGACCTGCAGATTGCAACTATGCAATTACCGAGTGTGAATGCCCTACTCTAGTCTCCACAGTCTCCAAGTTCAGCCTATGTTTATATGGCATGATTATATCTGTAATTGCGGAGCATCGTGCACTCTATTTGCTTTTGTCACTAAAGGATGCTATGGGCTGGCTTGGTCGCTGGGCTCTGCAACTGCAAGGATATACCTATACAGTGACATAAAAGTTCGGACACCTACATCAGAACACAGACTGCTTATTTTTTTATCCAGTCGATGAAACGAGCACCATTTGTGACACCGACACAGACGCTGTGTTTTCTCCGTCAGATCCACATCGCCATTGCGTCCATGCAAGCTGTACTCTTAAAAGTGGCAGAAGTTGGAGACCCGTCTCAACCATGTACGGTGTGTATTCGAACAAAAAACCGAAAAGAGAAAAAGAAAATACATGTGCCATAAGTGCTATGAAATCTTTCTCTTGATTTGTATGAATTTCCAACAGATGTGGCATGTTGATGTGTCGTGTTTACACAATAGTCTTTGTTTTTTTTTAAGTGAATAGCAGACAAGCTGACAGGGTGAATTGGGACAGACATGCTTCACCTGGTCTCCCATGCCTTTTGTCAATTAATGTAGATTTACACATAATCTACAAAACAGTGCTATAACTACCTTTGAGCATGTAAAGACTAGAGGTACATGCCATGGTACTGTCACATGCGTAGTGGGAAGACTGCATGACTACTTGAAACATTTTCAGAACTTCAACTCCCTGGTGAAGGGAGTTTGCTTAGTTCTGCTTAGCGTGCTAGCAAATGTTTGCTTTTGTGTGGTTAAATCGAATTGTTTATGCAATTCCTGCGACTTCATGTTTTCCTGCAAGGTAACGCTTGTAAATTGTGTGTGATTAGGTGCCTGGAGTTGCATTACATTTCAGTCCAAACACGCTAAGCGGCTCGTCCTGTGGGTCTTGATAGTGGCTTTGGTTGTGTGCGATTTTATTGCTCTTGCCAAAACGTATCAACCAAGTGCTCGCAAATTTTGTGGGATGTTTGCAAGAACTTCAGATTGCTGTCTGTTTCTATGTTCTAATGTAAATGCTGCATGATGTTTGCATATTACTGTGTGTGACGTGTATGCAAATTTGTACTTATAAATAAAGGAACGTTCAGTACTGTCAAAAGAGAATACAAGTTCAGCACATATTCTTTCACCTAAGCTGATCACTGTATTGCTGACACGTACCAACGGAAGTTCACATTGAGTGCAATTACCTGGTTGCAGGTAATCTTCAAGATACATTCAGCGCACACACACACACTACATATTTGGTACTGTGTTTATTCGATCTCCTGCACCACGAAGGGGGGGGAGGGCTTAAATTTTTTTGGTAGTCAAGGGTAGAAGGATGCCGACCACAAGCAACAAAAATACCAGACGATTAGGCTTTCCGGGAAGCCGAAGAAGTACTGTCATATACTTTTGTTGTTTTTGGTCGGAATCCTTCTACCCAATTAGCAGATTTCACTAACCCTTCAATTTAGTACTCTGGGTACTTAAACCCAGTGTACTCCTCTGAAGGGAAGGAGTCCCTGATTTTGCAAACAACACAGCTGGGCAGCACCTTCCGGTTTCTCTTTCCCAGGCGATGCCATATCAAGCGTACAAACTGTCGGTACGCTGTGTACCTGTAGCGCCTGAAAGCAAAAAAAAAAAGGATGACAGATTGTAGTCAGTATAAGCGCCCAAAGGACTTCTTTTTGGGCGAGTTGGTGCTTACATTACTTAGGTAGACTAGACTGTGGTGCAAAATACATTTCGTGAAAAAAAAGGGGGAAGGGGAGAGAGAAGAAAGTCAAGGCGCTTCACTTCCTTCTCTTGTCTTCTCCCCCTTTTTTCACGAAATGTATTTTGCACCACAAACTAGTGTACCTAGGCAATATATACGCGTTTTCGTGGGTGGTAAATATCTGCAGGTAATGGGTATGCTACGGCGGAAAAATTGACACACTACAAAGTATGCGTCAGGACTCCGCGAGTAATAAAACAGTACTGCTGACGCGAGTACGCGTGCACTTTTTAGCAGAAAGAAAAAAAGAATGCAGAACGTAGTAATGTGCGCTGCGCAATTACCTGTGAATTTCGGGCGCTTCCATGAGTGCCGGCCGATCTTCCATTAGGGCGTAGTACGCCACCGCCAGGACGTTCACATTCAGGCAGGCATCGGTGAACGCCTCATGTGCAGTGATGCACTGTCTGTCTCCTCGGAGGTTATTAATCTTTGCTACTTCATTGCAGCACACTGACTCCACTGCTGTGTGCATGGGGCGGCAGTGTCCGCAGTTGCACCTGCGATAACAGCGGAAAGGCATGGGCATCTGCACCGCACGCCGTCACGTGCAAATGGCAGCGCTGGGTCGTCGTAAAAACAATTTTTTTTTTTCACGTTTTCTGTGTCAAATTAAACTTGCCGTGACTGTAACCCATAGCCTCCGCTCAATTGAATGGCATTCTAATTCGTACGTCGCGCTGCTGAGCACGATGTCGCGGAAAAAACTCCCGGCCGCTGCGGCTGCACTTTGTTGAAGGCGAAATGAAAAATGCCCGTGGGTTTGCCTTGTAGAGCACGTTAAAGAACTCCAGCTGGTCAAAATTAAGCCAGAACCCCCGAATACGGCATGCCTCATGATTAGAACTGGTTTTCGCTCGTAAGCCACGAGAACGTAAATTTTTCGGTGTAAATATATCGGCCGCTGTGGCGTGGCGTAGCTTTTCTTTTTTTTTTTCGGCACCAAGAACTCGAACGGCTTCTCACTGGAATAACACGTTTCGAGCTAGTTGGTTGTCCATACCGAGGCGAAAACACCGAGTAGAGACGAGAATGAACAGACACAAGAAAAGGCACAGTCACAGGCGCTTATTTGCGCCTGTGTCTGTGCCTTTTCTTTTGTCTGTTCGTTCTCGTCTCTACGCGCTGTTTTCGCCTCGCTTCTCAGTGGAAACCAGTTAATAAATCGGATAGTAAACGTGGAAAAAGCGAACATACTTTGGCTAAATGAATTGCACTGCAGAACATCTGGGCACGAATGTGTCGGGTCTTACCATTGAACGTTGCCGACGCGGGGTTCCTCGTCGTGGTCGTCGCTGGTATCGCTGCCGCTTCCCGACGAATCGCTCCTTGCCAGAGGATCGAATTGAAAATGGTTAGCCACGTCGAAAATCCCTTCTATACCAGCCTCAAGGAAATCGTCGCCAACAGACGACGATGAGGAAGACGACGACAACGAGGATGATGACGGCGACGACATCGCGCAGCACGTGCGGCAAGCGTGCGAATGCGAGCAGACGACGCGAAAAAAAAAAAAAAACAACGCGGAAGTGCGTCACACTTCTGTGTGCTGACGTGTCGAGCGCTGCAGCCGCTAGGTGGTGATAGTTGCACCCGGAGGCTCGTCGTTTTTGAAACCGAAACTGACACTGGTCGGTAATGAGGAGCCTGTAATTAATTATCTGTCGCGCGCTGCAGCAAACGATGTGCCGTGTTATGACTAACAGGCCCCCAGCAACACATTCCAGCAAAAAAACGCGAGGCCAAAATGTTTGTGTCAGTACCCCTTTAATGTACAAGTCAACCGGCAAACCGCTTCTACGCTGGGCCAATATATAATGTTTTTTAGAATTATTTTCCTATTCCCAATGCAGTAACACTTCGTACCTCAGGTCTCCTCTCGTACAAGTGGGGGTGGCATTCCAGGAACCGTGGCAGCCTTCTTGGCAGGACCTAAGAAATCATAATTTACTTGCATAGTTATATAAAAGCACGAAATAAGAAAGAGCGCAGCAAACAAAACTTTCCAATTAGTGCTAATTACAGCTCATTGAAGCGAAGCGTCTCGGCGGGCCGAGTGGCCGGATGTAGTCATCATCAGTGTCTGAAGAATATATAGGTTTGTGGAATACTGTCCGGCATTTCCGCTTGGCATGAGGAGATTCACTGTCAGTGTTTAAGTCTGAGTAGTATTGGGACTTATTCAGCCTTCCTCTTGCACTCTCGTAAAAGCTGAAAATAAATGTAAAATGCAATAAGAAAAACAAAATGTGACAGGGAGACCCCGAAAATATTTTGAAGTTGTTTACATACAGAATACGCCTTTAACAGTGATGTCATATCTCTGCCAGTGTGGTTCTGCATCAACACTTCTCATGGCCATTCGAGCTGCACTGTCACCAGCTTTTGGAGGCCAGGCACGTGCTTGTCCTTTGATCCATTTTTATGGTACCACAGCAACTGAGTTTGATTCTAAGAAGTGAACTATTGCAAACGATGTCTGTAAAAGAAGAAAAGACAGCTCTATACAGCTGCATCATATACATGCATCCACAAAAGCTGAATTGCACTTGGACCTCATCATGATTTCAATCAGGTTTTTTTACAAGTGCTCCTTGGCATTCTATGTCGTTTTAGTTCCATTATGCCAGCTTCTATTAGTGGTAAGACTGCAGCTCTTCAATTAATAAGCATACAAAAGAACCAAATTTTCGAAAGTCTGATTTTGTTTATGTTGCGGCTGCAGGTGCCCTAGCTGTCATATAAATACTACCATAACCACTGTAAGAACCTTTGAAATGGTTATTACACAGCATTGAACTTTTAAAAAATGCACACTATGCAAGAATTCCTCAATACAGACTGTATAGTCTGAAATTATAATTTTAAAAAATGCTGAAGCACGCCTGTTTGTGAGGCTGCTGCATGGATGGACTATGCATGGCCTACTGTAGTTGCCGCCAAATTCAAGCGCCACCACTTACTGGTACTTTTGTCAATAAAGCTTGCATGCAATTCGTTAACTTATAAAAGTAACTACTATGGCAATAACCAAGTAAAGAATGAATTCAATGCTCCAATTATCTACTTAAAATTGCAATTACAATCAACTGAAACAATAATTGAATTCAATTTGTTACACACAAACTTGTAAAATAGGATTTCCTTATAGAAAAAAGTAAACAGTTTACTGTGATTGTTAGAAGAATGAAAGATGTACTTATGCATGCCGCACAATTATTGATAATTTTATTTGATAACTAGACTAATGCCAGAACTTGTTTACCTCCACTGAAATTTACAAGTTCAGCTGCACGCAGGAGCTGGTGTTTTGAAAGATCTCACAAGCAAAAGCAGCACATTATATTCCTCGATATTTCTGCCATAAGCTTTGGCAGTTTCCGCATCATCTGGGAGAGCAGCTGTTCATTTGTGACAAACTTGAAGTTCATGTGGGCCAATTAATGACAAACATTTCATCTGTTTCTACACTCTTGACCAAGGACCAAGTTGATTATTAGCATTTAAATTGGCAATGATGCTTTTAACATCAAGCATGGCAACACTACTTCTCAGATTATCTACTGCAATTGTGAACACAGTCATGAATCCATTCGGTGGTACCACGGTGTTTGATGCTCCAGTAAAGTTCCAAGTAACCAACCAACACATAAGAACTAAAAAGCAATAAATTAGAACAGAGAAAAATGCCATTGATTTCAAAATGATTAACACTTAGCGCAAAACAAGAAAGTGTGCAATATACACAAGAATTGATGTGATGAAAAGCAAGCCATACAAATACTGTGAATAATGTGCAGTAACAATAATACCACCATGCTTTTGTTAAATTTGCACAATAATCGGTGAATTCACCTGCACCTACAACGCATTGTTTACACTAAATGTCGTAATGGTAACACAACGTATTCCTGAACATTTCCACGAGATGTTCGCCGTAACGGCATTCTAAGCAACTGCCGCACGTTTTCCAGTGGCGAGCACTTAAGAGGAGACAAGCTTTACACCTTGTGGGTTCCGATCAATGGCGAGTTAAAAGGTGTCCCAAAAAAGCTTTCATTGTTGTTGTACTCCTGACCAATGATGCATATCTGGTCATCAGCCTTCAGATAGGCAATGTTCCGGACGACTACGACACTCTCGCCAACGAGGCAACAACAGTCCTTTTAGGGGCGTAGCTCCGCTTAGTCTAACCTTGTCACGTCTCCGTTGTCCGGCGTATCTCCCGGCAGCCGGCAGTAAACGGCAGTATCTGTCCGGTGGTGGTGGTGTGCGGCGTGACCACCCTTACTTCGCATGCGCATACCCTCTCCACACACCTCCTCTCCCCTTTCCCATCCTCTCCCCCTCTCCCCCCTCTCCCCTTCCCCTCCCCTTTGCCCCTCTCCCATAACCAGTCTTAAAAACGGAGGGGGAGTGCACACATGAAGGCTCCCTAAAGACAATGCGCTGCGACAGTACGTGATATGTATCGCCCTCTCCTCTCCTACGCTTCCCCCTCTTTCTCCTCTCCTACGCCCCCCCCCCCCCTATCTTGCCTCGCGGCGCAGCGGCGCCGACGCAGGCAGCGTCGCGAGGCAGCGTCGCGGCAGCGTCTTAATTGAAAAAACCGACCGCTCGCGCTGCACAACCGTTCACTGACCACCCCGTATATATAGGCACTGGATTTTGACCTCCAAGGTAGTGCGTGTGTGCGATTTCTCCTGTGCGTGATTAAGCAATGAAAATTCACAGCGTACATGTAAAATTAAAGTGAGCTGCAATTCGTCATAACTCTCATCGAACCTTTAGTATAAACGCGCCCGATCTCACGTCGGTGATGATGTACTGGGCAGAATTCACGGAAGATTCACGGTTTACCGATGAACCTCCGCAGCTTCGCCCACTCATCATCATTCACTCCGTGGATATGCTGTGATTTTTTTACCAACTGCAATTGTGAACTCGAAGCATTCCATTCGGAGGTACTGTGGTGGTCGGCAAACTTCTGGTAATGGTCCATCAAAGTGTTCTTCGCGCAAAACAAAACCTGTGCTGTGGTAAGTATGAGGATAATACAGCAGCCTCTCGTGCATGCGGTAGCATATTTGCTGCAGGTGCTGATTGAGTTTCCTCATCATTATGTTGAAACAGTTAATATATTTTCAAAAGCGAAAGCACTAAATGAATCTAAAGCTCCATGAGCTTCCACATCTGCTGCTAAATGTATGAGACAATGAACATTGTGTGATAAGTGCTCTGTCCCATACAACTCGGAAAAGGATTTCGCGAAGTACACAAGCAGCTCATGTGCATACGCAGTCTCAGTACAGCTCAGTTCTTTGTCAACAAGTATGGATATTGCACAATGCAGAGACAAGAAATTCACATATTGAGGTTCTGGCAAAACACGATGCTGTAAAAGAGGGCCTGTATACAGCAGAAACAACCGCAGCTCAACTGCCTTCCACCTGTCCAACTCTTCAAGACCCCTGGGCTTGCGTGAGAACTCCCTTGGTGTATATCTCAGAAGCAGTCGAGAGGCTGCAGAAATTGAGTGCCTGTCACTTGGTGCAATGCGTGTTGCGGGTGGCCCACGTAGCAAGAGATTCAGAAGCTTTTTCATTACACCTATGCAAACAACACGCATGTAATCTAGCGGTACATTTCGAACAGCATCTATTGGCAGCTCCAATAGCACTGACTTTCCATGGTGGTGCTCTGTCAGACTGGGCACGAAATTATTTGTCTGTGCGGAGTGGTGCATTAAGATCGGGAAATGATATCCTGTTGTTAATATATATTCCCCTTCAACTGTGCACTTAGTGCAGCTTGAATATCCTGTGTGGCCTTTTGTCATGAGCACGAAAGACCATGCGGGAGCATCAGAGACAATCTGTTCAACCTTGACCTTAATTCTTTTCGTGTTAATGCAAATGCCATCGACCATTAGTTGGTTTGCTTCATCTACAGATCCCCGCATATATTCATTCGCTGTACTTGGTTTTGAGCGCCCAGCATACTCCAACAATGAGTGGTGAAATGTGAAAGGTGAGATTTCTTACAAGGCACTGAGTTGCCCAAATTTGAGAAGAAGAACTTTTTCACACTGGTAGGCCATCTACATTAATAGCTAAATGCAATATTTCAGGAAAGTCCTCTGTAGCTCTGAGAGCTGTCATGAGTCCACATTCTAAACCAATGTGGCAGTATTCACTTGGAGGCATGCTTATAATCATGGGCTGCTTTCTTGCAAAACTTGGAGTTTGCAGAATAGTCCGAGCATCTTTTGGCAAGTTAGAGTGACAGGGATGTTCCCTCAGCAGCTTCAACAGTTCGCTAAGAGCAGTGTCGGTAACATTATTCTTAACTGCCCAATTTCTGAGGCTGACACTGAGGCCATTTTCACTTTCATACAGCCTACCACCAGAAGGAGTCTCACTCGTCTCATCCGCAGCATTATACAAAAAAGCTTCCTCATCTGAAAAAATGAAAGACTGCTCATGTTCTAAGTTATCGATTTCACTAAGGCTGTCTTCTGAAGTGGCTGTTTCTGTACTGCTACAGTATGCTTTTGAGTCATTCTGAATGCAAGGTGACTCGTACACATTTGCACAACCACGATCTGATTGCACAAGAGACAGGGCAATCACTTCTGCCTCTTCGGTCTCATTCAAGCATGTCACAGATGTTGCAGGCACGTTTGTGGCTTGGCATGCAGAAGTACACGGTTCGTTGTTTTCCCCTATGTACGCTTCCCGAGTTACAAGGCGAGATGATTGCTTGTATGCAGTCCATTCCTTTTTTTTGGGTGCTCATTGTGATGGAGTTCTTGGATCATTCCATTACGTCTTTAAACTCTACGGAACATTCAGAAGATTTAAAGAAAGGCAGCTGTTTAGCGGGCGACTCTTCACACACACACACACACACACACACAAATAAATGTGACAATTTGAAGCTCAAGAGACAGCTAAGAAAACTAACCGACTAAGAGCAAAATATTTCAGGCGTCAAACATGCATAAAACTAAGCATTTTTGGCAGTTCCTGCAAAATTAGATCGCAACTACTTCCCTATCAATGGTCGCATCTGCGCAAAAAATTTTGTGTCAGGGTTTTCATTTTCTTCAGAGCATTTCTTCCATTGCGCATCTCTTGCACCGTTTGATTTTACATATTTGTATTGGAAATAAAACTCCTCCTGCTCGAGCTTAATCCCTACTTTGGAGTACTTAAAACAATTAAAGTATAAATTATTTAAATTAATCATTAGCACTGCACCAGGTTCTCGACACTACGTGAGTTTTTTTAGTGAAGAATTCCCTTAAACGTATTACTTTTCATTTACATATGCAACCTCTCCATCAATCAAAGCTTACAAAAGCAGCCTCCAGCTTAGTTAACATTTATCTCTAGCCTCTTAAGGCAACCTCACTATTCCTGCCTGCTTTCTTTGAGCTCTTGCTGCTACACTAGGATGCGCAATCAAAAGGAGGCATTGAATTTATACATGCTGCTACACACATGTATGGGAAATGAAACCAATGGACTGCTGCACCACTTCAATTAGTGAAAAGTCTTTTAGGGTCCATTGGTGAATAATAATGAGTACGTGATGCGCAACCATGCCTTCTCTTTCATTTTGCTGCGCTTGTACACTACCATAACTGATTCAGAGTACACCGCTCACTGAAGGTAACCGCTACTATTCGTGACTGCGGCTACAGAAGTTGTACACTCTGACACTCACAGAGCAAGAATGTGTCAGATGTATGTGCTACTACACTGACAAAAGCACCACCGTACATGCAATGCACCTCGTGCTAGCGCACGTAGGCTAAGAATTCTCCAACTCTTACTAGCGCATCATGCCAATTCGACGCTAAGTGCTGTACGGCTTATGGGAGCATATTATAAGGAAAATAAATGCTCAAGCGTAACAACTTCTAGGCGCGATGCAATTTCGGTATCATGTGAGACGAGTATTGCCGAAACTTTAGTCCCAACACGAGGTCGGCACGGTCAGCCATACACTTTCGGTAACCCAGAAACTAGAATATGACGTATATTGTTACACTTTGTCCCCTTTTGCATTCCCATTAAGTGCACCTTAGAGCATAGAAAATTTGAAAAATTTCTTTTACGTAAATGTCAAACGCGGTGCAGAAGCATCGTTTCTAGCACGTGCTTTAGAAAAGCTTCATAGTTTCGGAACAAAACAAAGGCAACGGTACCCATTTCTGGTACTACACTCTCAAACAAGCGAATTATGTCACGAATCCGATAAAGCAGACTCCTATGTTTGCTTTTCGTTGCGCTCGCGTTTCTTTCTGACTCATCCTAGTTGAAAAGCAAACAAAGACAGCAGCGCTGAACTCGGTACTTCGCGCTCGCACGCACCATTGAACTTTCAGCACTTCCACGCACAACACAGATATACGATTACAACTTTGTCGCTTCGAGATTAGTGCACGTGCCTTTTTAGCGATGAGAAAAAATCCTTGTAGCTTGACAATGATGAGTGCACTGTGAACATCATCGCACGAAGCCACGCAGCACACGGTCTGAACGAAACACCCAAGCTTCCATAAAAGCCCATACTTTCAGAAAATGGCGGCTCATCAGCTGCTCATGGGGCTTTGCGCCATCTGTGTGAGGAGGGAACACTTCCGGCGGAATAAAAAAGAAGCGAATGTGACGCAACATCCGGTATTTAAGTGACGTCAATTTGTTGGCACTAGCGCGAAAATTTATCTAAAAATTGTTTTCGTAGGCCCCTGATCGCTAAGGATCGAGTCGCGTTGAGGCGAGCTGGCGAGTCCATGACTAGTGCGCTTCAAGTCAACGCCAGCTAAACTAATATCGACTCATGACTAGACAGTGGTATTTAAGTGTACTGCCGTTTAATTCGCCTTTGGTTTACTAGGAAACATATTCTTGGATCTTTTATTCGACGTTCGTGGCATCTTCCGCAGTAAGATTAAAGCGACCAGCAGCGTACCCCTCATATTTGCAACGTTGCTTATTTGCTTCGCGCATACCCAGGTTTCTTAAAAGGCACATTGATTGTGTGCTTCAGTTCTGTCCAGAAGAAATGACGCCTTGTCACGCCAAAATTATGATATTTCAGTTTTATTCAATGGTCTCAATAATGCAATTTTATTACACTGCACACGATGAGCACCAAGTGTGGTAATGTGTAAAAATGTGACCGGACACTACGTGCACTATGTTTTGCCTTATGCTCCGATAAATTACTGTTATACCGTATACAGGCATGCGAACCGTAGCGCGGTACATAACTTGGCGATATGCTTACCGATAGAAGCAATAATAGCAGGCACTGCATGTTCACGAAAAAAGTCGGGCTGCAGGATTACTGATTCACGAAAATATAGCGAGCACAGTATTCGGAACATTATCAGTTTAGCGGTTTCTTATCTAGAAGACATGGGTCGCCAGGCATACGTGTGTTCGTCCTTGCACAGCACATGGTTCCCGCGGGTACCGAAGCAAGCACTTGTCGGTAAATGTCATCCGCATCGTCCCGTTGCCCGTTGGGCACCGCCCTGACCACGTTCACCAAGGATGAAACGCAATTCACGACACCGCGCACAGCAAAAATTAAATTCTCACGACAATAATTCAGAGAACGCGTACAAGTGCGGAACACCAAAACACATGAGGGGCGTGTCGTCGCAGACGAACTTCACGAGCACGCGTTTTCAGGCAAGGCAAGGGCTGCACTGAACAATAATGGCGTGCACGTCTCTTCAGAGGGTGCTCAGAAAAAGTTTTTTCGTAATAATTAGACACTATGGTGAAATCTTTTCAATATTGTTCGGGAAAAAATACGTCACTTGTAAAAGATAAAGATTGCTTCGCCCTTGAATAAAACTTGCTATTTCGCTATTAGTGTTTGTTCCCTCCACACCTAGTCGCGCTTCAATCGCTGCATCCATAACTCCCCTTGCTGATGTTGCTGGCCATGGGTTCTGAACCGCTTTTCGCCCGAAGCTTCGCGACCTATTTGGATCGGCCTTGAAAAACCCGCGATGCTCGCGAGGCTGCGCTATAGCATGGTTGCTTACCACTTTTTCAAAACGCGTTTCTATCAAGTAAACGTGGAAAGAAATCGTCGAATGCAAACGTTCGTGAAACAATATTTTGTCAAAACAAAAGGAAAACGTTCTTATACTGCAAACAATATAAAAAATTAAAAAGGCACCTACGCTCATGTAAAGGAATTCCGACAGATTCGAATATATGAAAGACGTGTAACGCACGTGGTGGCAACAATGAAAAAGAAGAGAGAGTGGCATGGAGGAAAGAGCGAAATCGTTCTCACTCCGCTCCCTGTGACAATTTGGTCCCACAGGGGCGCTCTGGGGAGCAGTGCGGTCTCTTTTGTTTTGATGGTGTTTCTATGAAAGTTGTTCGTCCCACGGGAACATTCTGCGTCTCTTCTTGGTTCTCGGCAATTTTTTAGTCGTTTGTATATATCCAATGAAGAGGTTTCAGTAACGTGTAAGAAACGTACATGTGGGAGCTCCACGTTTGGGCTGTTTGGGAATATCTAATGGAGATGGTGTGGTTTGTTGGGTTAAAGCTATCATATGAACATTTTCAAACTCTCTTCTCGCCGTTGCAGGGTCGGTATAGACTGCAAATGACGTGTTGCGCATATTCGCATTCCATGGGCCTTGGTAGGCTGTTATGCGACACACGTTAATGAGGGTGAGGGCTCCATGACGTACGCGACAAGCATGACAAGAAGTTCATTTCATGATCTGTTAACCTTGTTAGTCATATCCTCGTAGGCTAATTTTGGTTCCATCCAAGTCAAGGAGGCGGCTCCTAAACGTGATCGTCAAAATTGATCTGAAATGCTTCCAGTTTAAAACTGACCGCGCATATGTGATCACACATTGGATAGACCCTTCTTCGCTTGAATTATATTGAGTCATGATCTCTCATGGTTCTTCCGTGACACTGATGTCCAGCCGAGTTTCTAGTGGATTAAACTTGGTCTTCACAATGACCAGTACGTTTACAGCTGTGCGCTGTTATCCATGCTCGTCACTAGCTCGTGAAACAAAGGTAGACATTCGGCAGATTTTCGTCTGGTTCGAGGCGAGTGAAGTTCATGGGAAAACTACAACCAAAAGTGTCGTTTAAAATAAGGTTTGGTTGCAGTTTTCTCTTTCCCTTTAAATTAAGTTTGTGAAAGTATAATTCGAATCAACTGGCGTGTCGAAAAGAAATGCTTCAGTGTTTTAATAAATGGCGAGAGGGAAGGCGAGGGGGCTCAATTATTCAAATTTCCTAATTGAGTTAAGAAGAAGAACATTTTAAAGAAAGGGCGCGTAAGAAATCTCTTTTGTTTTATTTTGATAAGCTGAACAATATCACTCATTGACTGGGCCCCCTAGGGCTTTATGGCATCATTTATAAGTTTAATGAATGCATCTTATAAATCTAAAAATTCTATTGAAAACGGGCGTTCAATAAATTCTGTGTAAATGACGACTAGCTGTTACGAGTATAGGTACAAAATGAAGAAACGAAATAATTGCCTTCGAAAAATCGTGCGCACAGCCAAATGATTATTTGCCCAAATCGATTATGAACACTTCTTTTTAAGCGGTATATTCTTCGCTCAGGGGTTTCCAACCCGCGTTGCTGCCTTTTGTGAAGCATTCCAAAGTCACTTCCATCATCCTTTGAGACCCAATAAAGTGGCTTTTCCTTCAATGTTAGAAATAAAGAAAGGTGCGTTTGAAAGTCTTCCGCAGCGGTACATTGTCGCATGAGGTACAATTAACATTAAACTGCTCAGTTACTTTACGTGTATAAGACCAAAGCTAGGATACTCTTGTGTTGTAATAGACCCGTTTACTAAAGTTAAGATTAACAACTTGAAGCAGTACAGAGAAAGGCTGTTAGGTTTGCTTATTCTAAGTTTAAAATTACAGAGTCACCGATTGAACTCGCGAGTGCTAAAACATTGAAAAACTTGAACGACGACGAAAAAGGAACCGCCTGTATTTTCTGTATCTTGTTGCGTAATCGTAAGTTGGCCTTGAACCCATAGCGGGCGTGCCCGACATCATCGTGCCCACTCTCGAACCCCGTGTTTTGCTAATGCGTCTCAGCTTTCCTTTTTCCCGCCTACTGTACTGGTCTCACTGATCTGAGCCATTTTTCTCTCATTTAGAGCTACATTACGTACTGCTGCTACGTTCCCATTTCTCCCAATATTTTCCCAAGTGATCTGTCGTCTTGTGCTGCTTGGCGAGATTCTTAGTCTGCAGTATTCAATAAATGAATAAAATTATTAACCTCAAATCCCACTGACGTTGTCCTGCGTGCCTGTATCCCGGCTATTCGGAGAACGTCGCAAAGGGGGCAACGTGCAAAGCGCCCTGCGGGGCGACCCTGGGCGGCATCCTTGTCCTCGCTCGACGCCGCCCGGCGCGATGCTACGGAGAGGGCGCACCACCGTTTCCACATTCCTGTCATCCAAGAGCGCCTCCTCATCCGCGCGCTGTTGAGATGGAAACGGCTAGACCTCGCCAGCACTGTTTAGCAAGCAGCTGTATACATAGGTTGGAAAACTCACTCAGGCTCAGATCTAGCCGTGAGTCTGAGTGAGCAATATTGTGCTGAGTCTGAGCCCGAGTGAGTCCGGTTGAGGAAAACTTTGGTGAGTACGAGTCGGAGTGAGCCCTAAGGGCAAAATATATTTCGTGAGTGGGCTTCGCACTTTTTGCTGACCCGTGGCTGTAAACAACGATGCTTACGCAGGCGCCGAAGGCAGTTTCTAAGCATGCGCCCACTTTTCTCCTTTTACAGTAATTCCGGCGTCGTTGATGGTCAGCGAAAAACGAGCAGAAATTTGACATAGATGCAAATAAAGAAAGTCACAAAAATATTCGGCTTCGAGTGAGAATCCAACCCAGGACTTCTGTGTAGAAAACAGGCGTTCTACCACGGTGCCACGTCAACTGTTTCGCGCGAAAAAAGAACCCTTTGTCATGTAGTGCGGCGAGTGTCCTCAACGCATGTAACATTGCGCGGGAGAAGCGCCGAAACGTGCCAACTGCGCAACCAGTGGTTGGTCTGAAGGCCCACCAGTGGCGAAGGGCATAATCAATCACTATCGTCAGCGTGTGTTAAGCGAAGCCAGCCTAGCAATTGAGCCCAATTACGCCTTCTGCTCTTGAAGGCGAAGCGTCCTCTCACCTTTTTCTAAGCGTCGTGCAGCACACAAATACGCACCTTGCGAGTATTATTCAACCCTCGGCAAGCCTTCTGGAAATATGAGCGCAACCTATGTGTGCAGCAGAAAGCGGTCGCTCCACGCATCTGAAGGGGACCTGGGAGCCTCATCTGGCGCAGGAAACCAGGTGAAGGTCGGGACCATATATTGCACCGTGACCTCTCCGGCGTTTGCTTCCGCAGCTCTGACGTCGCACTACAAGGCCAGCGTTTGCTTTTTTCTTGAGTGCATACGTACTCTTCGCAAGTAGAGAAGAGAAGTCGTCGAATAGAGAAGAACGTGTTATTTAGCAAAATACCGGATTCACCTGAATGGCATGGCTGTTCATGACACGTGCGTACGTCGTCACATGCGTGACGCGGCCTCGGTGCCCTTGCGACCGTTTTATTAGCTCGATATACAACAAATTTGGCATGGCATAACATGAGTGTGTGAGAAACATAAATGACAGATCATGATATGAATATTGTGTCACGCATGTCAAATACGCCATCAGGCAACCACCTGACCGTTTCATCGGCTTGCATGATGTGTAGCAAAAATGGCGCGCGATGACATGAGTGCATGAGCACCATGAATTACGGGTCATAACATGACATGCATATCTCGTACGTCATGACAGATATGACAAAGCGATTCAATAAACAAAGGGCACAGGTAAAAAATTCTATGTACCGACCCCTATCGAATGATGTGCCCCTTCTCGGGTCAATCCTTCAGTGATTTAGAAGCAATTCTACCTGAATCGGGCTTTTGGCTACAACATTACCACGAAATTCACGAGTCCTATCTCATATAAGTTCAATAGCGCCACGATGGGTATCATTGAAAGCATGCTTACGTGCTTTCTTAGTGATTAGAATAACTTTTACAGCGAAAGCTGTTATGAGATCATTTCAACGGCCGTTTTTGGTGGCGTAGTTGTCCGCCGCCGCCGCCGCCGCCGCCGGCGGTGTCCGTAACCACTATCGCTCGAAATCACAAAAAAAAAATAATCAGAAAAGATTTCCAGGATGGAACGGGGTTCGAACCTGCACTCTAAGAAAAGATCGAGTAAAAAGGGCGTCTTTTTGTCCCACAACAATAATCGTCATTCATTTTGCCTTCCTTTCCTTGCACTATCGCCGCGCGCCCGGCACTTTCCGGTCACGAACGACATGCGCGCTATCGGCGTGACATAGAATTTTTGGCAGGAAAGTGGCCAGCGCCGAGTTTTCAAGAAAGGAAACGCAAGCAAGCCAGATGACGATTATTGTTGTGGGACAAAAAGACGCCCTTTTTACTCGATCTTTTCTTAGAGTGTGGGCCCTCTGCGTGGGAGCCCAGTGTAGTACCTCAGAGCCATGCCGGTGCTTGGAACTTCCTTGCAAGAAGACGCTATACAGGCTTCATGTCCAGAAGGAACCACATTAACATATGTAATTTAGTGCGGTAGAAGAGTGAAATAACAACCCCGCACCACGCAGTGCGAGTTCTGTAACCAGGCGTCACACAATGCGAATTGCGCAACGAGAGGGCTGTTGGATGCTTCCAACCCACTACAAGGGGCTCTGCAAGAATTCTTCATCGTCATCAGGCACAACACCAACAAAGTGCGCATAATGCCTTACATGTTTTTAGCGGGTACCACGGCTCTCCGTTGAATGAAGAAAAGATTGCCAGGCCTGCGCGGAAAGCGCAGCACAGTCACAGCGAAAGCTGGAAGAGCGGCATTTCTAGAGCCCGTTGTGAACTCTCTTGGGGCTACTAATACAAGTACACTAGCAAGGCACCCACTACGCCATAAATCACAATATTTGTGAAATTGGGAAGCACCTACAACGCCATTATTTGTCATTGTGCGCAGAAGCGAGGTTCCAGCTACACATATGTAAGCCATTATGTGCACTTTGTTTACGTGGCGTTGAATGAAGAAAAATGGCATAGTGGCTGCTTCCCTACTTCACAGAAATTATGATTTATAGCGTAGTGGGTTCCTCCAAGTGCACTTTCATTGGTTGCCAAGGAAGCCCAGGAGCCCATCATCCATTTCCTCAGGTTCTCAATAAAGTTCTTCCCCCTTCTCTCTGTCTCTCTTTCTCACGTCAATGTACGTTATATTGCATGATGGGAGAGTTAAACAGCGACCGGGCGTCACACAATGCGAATTACGTAACTGGTGAGCCGTTTAAAGCTTCCAACCAATTACAAAGGGCTGAGCCACAATTCTTCATCGTCATCAGTCGTCACGTAAACAAAGTGCACATAATGGCTTACATATGTGTAGCTGGAGCCTCGCTTCTGCGCACAATGACGAATAATGGCGTTGTAGGTGCTTCCCAATTTCACAAATATTGTGATTTATGACGTAGTGGGTACCTTGCTAGTGTACTTGTATTAGTAGCCCCAAGAGAGTTTACAACGGACTCTAGAAATGCCGCTCTTCCAGCTTTCGCTGTGACTGTGCTGCGCTTTCCGCGCAGGCCTGGCAATTTTTTTTTTCATTTTTTCATGAGGAGGTCCGCTTAAATCACACTCCCTTACAACGCGTCCTGCGTAATCTCTCTTTTTGAAGAGGTTTCTTTCAATTTTCCCATTTTGTATTTACTTATTTATTTGTTTATTTGTTTTGCGTTCTTGTATATTGACCAACCACTGTCGGCTATTCAAAAATGGAATGTATTGAATGGTTCAACTGCATCGTTGCTGTTAGAAGACTTCTTGCATGATTGTATTGATGTTTCTTAAGAGTTGTTGTATTCTCGTTTTTTTTTTCATATTTTGTGACATTGTTCACGTGCACCAGTGGCCAGGTGGTGCTGTGACGTCGCAGCGCCATGTTCCGAAACTTTTGATTGTAGACGGCCTCCCCCGGCGTATTTGTCTAGTGCGGAAACGTCCAGAGCTCGCCCGCCTACACAACAAAAACGTAAAAGACACACACAAGGTAGGCGCGGTGCATGTCGATGCGGTGCACGCGGTGCACTCGTGTCGACGCCTCCGACGCGGCACCGACATGGGCCAAAACCAAAGTTTTCATACATGGGCCAAAACCAAGAAGGGGCGAGATGCATGGTTGAGTATGGAGAAGCAACAACACGTGTTCGCCAAGATTTTGTGTTCTGAGCTAAAATGTTCGGTGAGCACGACGTGGGACTTTCCGGGAATGTACACATGGAATTTACGACGTTTATTCACGCCAGGCTTGATTGATTACTCCAGCTGTTTGCAGCGCCAAGGGTGGCGAGAGTGGTTTTGTCCTGATGCAGTTATTTTGCGTTGCATATTCGGACGTGGTCGGCCTCATACACTGCCTCTCCTCCGGTTAGCAGCCGCGATGTGCTGAGCTGCTGGTCCACGAATTGGTTCATGCCACAAACTGGCACTGAAAACGAGATACGGTAATTATAATTGATGTCGAGCAAGTAATGCGCACAGGGATTGCAACGTGCTCGCATCACATCAGTCAATACACCTCGCGCAGAGAGGCAGCCCAAGTGTTGATTATAGGGAGCCACAAATATATAGGCGCTTATTAAAATATATCTGTTATAAATCATCGTCCGCAAATAATTCTGGTGAAAGTGACAAGCCGCACATACCACGGTTGTTATGAACAGTACTGTTATTGCGGCAAAAAAGCTCACGGCTACCTTTATGAAAGGTCGTGCGAACCTAATAAGCGATGTCAAAGCATCGTTTGCACTCGGTCATTTGATTACGCGCTGTAAACTAGGGCGAGGCATCGCCGTGAATCGCAGGCGGCAGTCCACACAGATCGAAACGTTATCGCGCACCTTCCGCGCAAAAGCAAGCGCGAAATCCCGCTTGCCTCAGTAAGCACAAATGCATAAGAGAACGCTTTGAGTTAGGTTACTAAGTAAATTTTATATCAACTCATCTTTTGCCAGAGTGGCCTCTTCACGTTCGGCGTTCATGGCACCGCGCGCTTCGCCGAAAGTGCATGACGCGACGATGACCGCACGTTCGCTCACTGAAAACATTTGTCGGCAAACACTGCGGGTTTTTTCGCCGCTAATACAAACCTATTTAACGCTAGCAAAGCTGGAAAAGCTGCGCCCTAACATCACTGGAGACGTCGTCACCGAGAGATTCCGGCAGGTGGCGCCACGGTATGTCCTCGCCGCCAATAGAAGCGACGAGCATAAAAGTGCGCGCAGAGGCTTCGGGCACTTCAGGCGGGCCTCGGATTCCCACAGTGTTCGAGAGCTCTCCTCGCTCCACGAGCTGCTAGTGCGCTCTGCTTCAGTGTTCGCCTTTGGACAACCCGAACCTTCGCCACCCGCGTGCTCGATTCGACAGAAGCAGTAGCGCGTGTCTCCCGCCCAGAGGAAAGCGAGTGACGACCAAGTTTGACGGGCCGTGGCACGGTCAGCAAAAAATGATTGTGCCAATGCATCTATGAAAAGCAGACTGCAAAATAAGCATTACAAGTGGTCGCCTATCAACCCCGCTCACCCATGGTGACCGCTATTTTGCCCTGACGTCGGGTGGTGCGGAGCCGGCTTCTTATGTCAAAGTTTCAGGCCTTGTAGATCGTTCAATTTCCGTGCCAAGCTGAACAAATCTGAAATAGCTCTATCGAACACGCAGTCGAGCACGGAAGGAAATCGTTCGACGAAATGCAGACGCTCGCACAGCAAGCAGCTTGTCACTTGACGAGTCGCGAGTGTTCCGGTGTTGCCCGATTCTCAGGCGTCTTTATAGAAATATTTAATCATAAATTATCTGTTCGGCCAAACGTGCTAATATTGCGCCAGCTTGCTTGTGAAATTGACTGAGAGGGTATGATGTAAATGTGGGTGTCATATGGACAGTTTAATCATTTAAAGGTGCACTAAAGAGCAAAACGATTTTTCTCGCATTAGTAAAGTAGTTTTCCACGATACCAAAAACACCACGCTGTCTGCGCGAAGACGCTTATAAGCGATAAAGCACGCAAAAAGAAAATACAGGTGGCGACGCCACCTTGGAATTCCCGCTCCATTTGCCGTGACGTCACATATTTTTGACGGCGCCTGCTTGGGCCTACGTAGTTCCTAATCGGTTAAATCGAAGTACATTGTCCTCTGAGGGGGCCAGAGACTTGACATAGCGAGTTTGTGGAAATTTCGTCGAGCCAGTGGCGCCAAAATACGTTAAATGCTCTTTGAAGTCTTTTACGTCACAAATTACAAAGTTCGGCGCGAAATTTAAAAATGAAACTTTGAACTTGGTTTTCTCCTCTAATAATAAACCTATGGTGGTGAAATAAACTACACAAGAGTTCTCCGAGCACACTTTATCAATCTAAACCAATTCATTGATTCATTGTCATCATAATTTCTTCATGCTCTCACGACGTCATCCTGGGATGGGATTTTCTCGCCCGCCACGACGCCGTCATTCATTGCGCACCAGCCGAATTAGAGCTCTCACCATTTTCACATTTGACGCTGGCAGACAGTTCATCGGCTGCGACCAAAGTATTCGTCAAAGACGACATCACAGTTCCTGCGAATTCGTCAACGGCTGTGTCAGTCTATTGCACCGGTCTCTGCGACGCCGTTGCACTTCTTTCTCCATGTGACCGCGTTTTCACTAGGAAAGGCTTGCTGGTGCCATTTGCGACCGTGGAAATCACTCAGGGCGACATGGATATTTTTGTGACCAACCCATCCCCGTTCATGGTTACGTTGGTGCTAGGGGAATGTCTCGGCAGAGCGGAACCCCTCGAAGACGCACAACTTATGGACGCACCGGGTGACACGCACTGCGCCAGCTCCCGTACGCTCAGTGCTGTCTCCACATCTGATTCGTCATCCGCTGATGTATTTCGTTCCTCGATTGCTGACAACCTTACGTCGGTCGAGCGTTCCCAGCTTCTATGCCTGTTGGAAGAATTTCGTTCTTCGTTCGATGTCGCGCAAACTCCTCTCGGCCGCACGTCTGCTGTCACCCATTGCATCGACACTGGCGCTCAACCACCACTGCGGCAACGTCCATATCGCGTATCTCCAGCAGAGCGTCGTGCAATTAACGAGCAAGTAGACGACATGCTTCGCCGCGACGTTATTGGACCCTCAAACAGTCCGTGGGCGTCTCCTGTCGTTCTTGTTGCGAAGAAGGACGGCTCTGTGCGGTTCTGTGTGGACTACCAACGACTAAATAAGATCACCTGTAAGGACGTTTATCCCCTACCTCGAATAGACGACGCCATTGACAGCCTGCAAGGAGCAGAATTCTTTTCATCGCTTGATTTGCGCTCAGGGTACTGGCAAGTCCCCATGGCTGATGACGCTCGACCGAAGACAGCCTTTGTCACGCCGGATGGCTTGTACGAATTCAACGTCATGCCGTTTGGGCTGTGTAATGCGCCCGCGACCTTTGAGCGCATGATGGATACCGTTCTGCGCAACTTGAAATGGCACACGTGCCTGTGTTACCTCGACGACGTGGTAGTTTTCGCCCCGGATTTCTCCACGCATCTTCAACGCCTACGGGATGTGTTGACACGTTTGAGCGACGCCGGGCTACAACTGAATCTAAAGAAGTGCCGATTTCCAGCGCGGCAGCTGACAATACTACGTCGTGTCCAAGGCTACGTCGTGTCCAAGGACGGAATTCTTCCCGATCCAGCCAAGCTTCGGGCCGTGTCAGAGTTCCCCAAACCTACATCGGTCAAAGAACTGCGCAGTTTCGTAGGAATATGCTCCTACTTTCGGCGCTTCATCCGCAACTTCGCGACTATTATATCGCCGCTGACGAAGCTCCTTGGCAGCAACGGGCCCCTCAATTCGTGGTCGTCAGAGTGCGATGACGCTTTCGCAAAGCTCCGTAGTTTGTTGACGTCTCCTCCGATACTACGCCACTACGACCCTACGGCCCCTGCAGAAGTACACACGGACGCCAGCGGTGTTGGCCTCGGCGCTGTCCTTGCGCAGCGCAAACGTGGGTTCCCGGAATACGTCGTGGCATATGCAAGTCGTACGCTTACTAAAGCTGAGACCAACTATACCGTTACGGAGAAAGAATGCCTGGCAATCATTTGGGCCCTTACGAAGTTGCGACCTTATTTGTATGGTCGCCCATTTGATGTCGTCACCGACCATCATGCACTATGCTGGTTGTCGTCCTTGAAGGATCCCTCAGGCCGTCTCGCCCGGTGGGCACTTCGCCTGCAAGACTACGACATCCGTGTGCTGTACCGCAACGGACGCCAGCATGCTGACGCCGACACCCTGTCCCGCTCTCCCTTGCCTGACGACAATGCCCACAGCTCAGTGTCTCACATAGCTGTAGCTTCAATCGACGTTCACACCATCGCTACCGAACAGCGCAAGGATCAATGGATTGCCTCACTGATAGGCTTGCTGACCGATCCATCGGCCACACCATCCTCTCGCGCATTGCGTCGTCAAGCCCACCATTTCTCCGTTCGCGACGACTTCATCCACCGACGCAATTACGACGGCGACGGTCGCCAGTGGCTACTAGTAATACCCCGCAGTCTGCGTTCTCACATATGCGAGTCGTTCCACTCTGATCCGCAGTGTGCACACTCTGAGGTATCGAAAACCTACCACCGCATTCGCTAACGGTACTTTTGGCGAGGAATGTACCGCTACGTGCAGAAGTTTGTTCGCTCCTGCATCGATTGTCAGCGCCGCAAAACTTCAACGCACCTGCCGCCGGCAGGTCTGCAACCTCTACCTTGCCCTGACCGGCCGTTTGGGCGCGTTGGCATCGATTTGTACGGGCCATTTCCTCTGACGTCCGCTGGTAACCGCTGGGCCATCGTCGCTGTAGACCACCTCACGCGATACGCTGAAACTGCCGCCCTCCCTGCGGCTACAGCGCGCGATGTGGCCTCCTTCCTGCTCCACCGATTCATGCTGCGTCACGGTCCACCCCAGGAGCTGCTCAGTGATCGAGGCCGTGTCTTCTTGTCGGAAGTCGTCGAAGCCATTCTCAAAGAGTGCAACGTTGTTCACCGCAAAACTACTGCTTACCATCCGCAGACGAATGGCCTCACCGAACGCTTTAACCGCACGCTCGGCGACATGCTCTCGATGTACGTCGCCGCCGACCACACAAATTGGGATGCCATTCTGGCCTTCGTTACGTACGCCTACAATACCACCCCTCAGAGCACTACTGGTTTCTCACCCTTTTTCTTATTGTATGGCAGGCACCCGTCGCACACAATCGACACAATCCTTCCCTACAAGCCGGATCCATCTGATTGTGCGCCTATTTCTGACACAGCCAGGCTTGCTGAAGAGTGTCGCGAGCTTGCAAAGGCCTTTACAACCACGAACAAGAGCGGCAGAAGAGCCTTCGCGGTGGCACCACCACTTCCGAGTCCACGTTCCTCCCCGGAGCGCTCGTATGGCTCTCGGTCCCTACCACTGCAACCGGCCTCTCTTCAAGACTACTGCCGAAATACGAAGGCCCCTACCGTATCGTCGAACGCACATCCCCGGTCAACTACCTGATCGAACCCATAGAACCATCTTCGCACATGCGCCGTCGAGGGCGCGACATTTTCAATGTGGAGAGCCTGAAGCCCTACCACGACCCCTCATAGTGACAAGTTGCTAGGTCGCCAGGCGGCTCCTTTTCCGTACCAGGGGTAATTGTAGCGAAGCGATCGAACTTGGTAATGGGTCGTCCTCTCGAACACCTCCTAGTGGGTCGCCCTCTTCGGCTCTTTTCGAAGAGAACGCAACTCGCGCTGAGAGTCGGCCCCGCCTTGACTGTCGCTGTTGAGTATCGTCGCCGCTAATAAACCTCGTTATAATTTCTCTTTAGTGTCCCTTTAACTGACAAGTCAACAGTTGTTTTGGCCTCAGAAAAAGGCCGGGCAAACAACACACATCAGAGCTTTAGCGCTCGCTCGCTAAATGTACGTTCAGTTAGAATCTACCTCTCGAGTATATTTCATAAACTAAAGAACTGATGGCTCGAGCTCTTTCTTATCTGACTAAGCGTGCGCTTCCCGTCGTCCGATCGCGTGTCGTGCCGTCATTCTCGACACCGGAGAAAGCAGTTTATCGCATCTAAGCAAGTTGTTATTTTTGTCTCTGAGTAGAAGAGTGCTTTATATTAATAATAATTGTTGGCGTTTAATGTCCCAAAACCAAGATATGATTATGAGAGACGCCGTAGTGGAGGGCTCCGGAAATTTCGACCACCTGGGGTTCTTTATCTAAGTACACGGGCCTCAATCATTTTCGTCTCCATCGAAAATGCGGCCGGGATTCCATCCCGCGGCCTGAGAAGGGTACTGAAGGAAGGAATATTAAGATTTTCGAAAGGCTTCTTACGTTGAGTGTTACCGGTGGCGTGTGATGGTGGTCAGCACGCTTGTCGTTGTACTGGATCGACTGTCGTCTACCTGTATTCTGTGAATTTTGGGGAATCATAATATCTTCGTCATCCACAACACAGGAGGTAGCAAGTGCGTTTTGATGTACTCATCCTTTTTTCAGAGAGCGAAGCTGTTAAGCACGGGATAAAAACGTCTCTGCTCCGCAAAAAAAAAAAAAAAAATCACCGCCATATCCACGAAGTGAACGATGTTAGAGGAGCTTGCTCGGAGATGATTGGGTAACCCGCGAATCCTCCGTACACATTCCTCTGCCATCATATATAGACGTGACAACGTTGTGCAGCTGTGGCCGAACGTGTGGTCGAGAAAATCGCGCTTAAAGCGCGCGTCGGCGCCGCCAACCTCAGGTAGCGACCGCTTTTGACGCTTAGCCACGGCATCCTGCGCCCGCACTTGTTCGGGGTTCTCTTGCCGCCGCTTCCGTGCTAGTTCTGCTTCGCGACCTCACCTCGCAGGGTCCGCTTGACGGTGCGCCCGCAGGTCCGGGTTTGCTTGACGGCGAGCCCTTTTCGCTTCGGCCTCCCGGGCTCTCACCGCAGGGTCTTGGCGGCGGGCCCGAGCTCCAGCTGCGTTGCGAGCCCGCCATGCTGCTGCCTTGGCTGGGGTGTTCACGCAGCGGAGCGGCAATGAAGAGTGTTCACTGAGTGAGCTTCGGCGGAGAGAAAGGAAGCGCGCCAAACGCGAGGCGCGGCCCTCAAGGTCACCTGTCTAACTAGCGCGCGCGCCGAGGGTGGTGTGCGCCGCCTTGAGCGGCGACGCACCTGGCTAGTGAGCATTCTTGAAATCACCGGAGAGAGCGCAGCTGCGCCTATCAACTTTTGGTGGGACCAATGAGAACTAGTGTTCACGCCGCCGACGGACAAGGTGGCGAGCAAGAAAACCTCGCCGCGCCTTTGCTTAGCAACCAACCAACCTGGCCAAGCCGCGCCTACGCCGAAGCGGTAGCGACGTAAAGAAGCCACCACCAAGCCAAGCCCGACGGTAACACGCCGCTCATCTGCTGCGCCTAGCTACTGCAACAGCTGCTGTGACGTCAGCAAAGCCGCGCGTAGACCGTGGCAACAGCTCGCGCCAAAGCTACCGCGACGCCTAAGTATAACCACGCCAAATTTAAAATCGAATGTCGCCTATCAACCATTTACGGCATGAAATAAGTCATAAAATAGATTTAGTGAGCATGCCCCTTCCTCGGAGGACGCGATAAAAGGGGCTGCTCATAGCTCTGCCAAGGCAATAGGTGGCCATGGGGCAGAAGAACCCGAAGAAGGGGTTGCGAGGCTCGGTGTGCTGCACATCGAGAAGAAGATTAAAGTCGACACTCTGCTTAAGTGGCCAAGAAAGCGACTGTTGCAAATTGTCGACCAGCCGAGGATCTGGCCCAGCGAGAAAGGACGCAACCACAAGACGAGCCAGGCGCACTCAACCTGGAGTTGGCCGAGCCGAGCTCGAGCGACAAAAGGCCCATGCCGAGGGAGCCAATTCTATGTTTGCACGCGAGTTCCTAGCCTTTGCACATTCGTGGAAAGTGGGTGACAGACTATGGTTCAATGCCAACTTATCTGCAATAAGCTCTGTGCGGTGCGACGAAAAGCGTAAGAAGGCCCACCAAGCTTTGCGAAACACGTTCCCGGAAGAGAGTGACCCTGGTGAACCAAGGACGTATGGGACGCGCCGCGACACGATTGTGCGTGGCGGTGTTCCTCAGCTTCGCGTCATGAATGGCTTTACGTATCCGGCGAAGCCTGCATCAACTACCGCGACTCAACGAGTACCAAGAGCAATGGTGTCGCGGAGAATACCGTTCATGAATATTCGGCATCTCACGCATGTTTACGGGTAGTATGGGATATGGGGAAAAGCGATTAACGTGCCCATCGACGTGGCTCGGCGTGCGGTCAAGTTCAAAACCCAGCAGCAGCCAAGAAAGGCCCCTTGAATCTACTAGCGTTACTGTTGCCAAGCCTCGCGCGAGCAAGGACAAGCTTTGCCATGTTTTCTATTTTTTAGCACGTAAGTGTGTGCCGGAGAGAAGAGGGAGAAAGGAAAGAGGTTAACCAGAAGCAGTCTCCGGTTTGCTACCCTGCACGTGGGAAGGGGATGTAAAAGAAGCGTGTACCGGAGTCCACAAAGGCTTTAGTGACGTATTTTCGTCACGAATATGACGTTGATAAAATGGACCCTAACGGATGATAAAGGAAAAAACAGTACGAAAAAGTTGCCCCGCCGAGAATCGAACCTACGACTTTTTGACCGTGACAACCAGCGCCAGGCGTTCTACCAACAAAGCTACCGGAGCTTTTTTTTTTTTTTCATTGCCCCCCAGAAGCATTTCCACACACTAAATGTCTCGGTTTCTGGCATGGGGAATGGGACACCACACCAAGGTACTTTATGAACATTAAGTGGCAATAAATGCCAGCAAAGTATTCAGGACTGCCGCCGGAGAACTACACCGACAGTGAGTCATAATGGACAAAAGAAACCGAGGCGTTGCGAGGTAAGACAGAGAAAATGGAAGGGTTTGGGTATGTCAATATTCGCGCGGGCCACAACGTGCAACTTGTTTCTGATCTGAGGCACTTTCTCCTGTTTTGAAACCTATAACGTGTATCCATCCGTCGGCTCCCTTCTTGATCTTGTTTCTAGTAAGAAAGCTATGGTACGCAATGCAAGTGTTACATTGCAGTAGAATAAACGTACAAAAGATACGCAGATGATTTGCTGTCTTCATCTGGGGCTTTGTCTGGGAAAAATCAAGTCGCACGAATCTTCTCAGAAAAGTACGAGACGGAGGCTCGGTTTCGCTTGTAGGGACAGTTTCGGGAAAAGCTGTAGTTCAGAGTCTTAGGGCCGAATAGTGCGTATGAGTAAACTACAGGTTTTCCCGCTCACTTTAATCCAAGTGCGAGCTAAAATAATCCGAACGGCACCGAAATAATCTGAGCGCGAAACTATTTAATCCATCTGCAAAACATTTAATCCTAGCGCCAGCATATTTAATCCAAGCGCAACCACAAATAGGCCGCGTCCCAGTGAGTTTAATCCAAGTGCCACCATGTTTAGTCCAATCGCCAACAACTTTACTTCAAGTGCCAGTCAGTTTAATCCATACACAAGAAACAGTAATACGGGGCGGGAAATTACGATACACTTCCTACAATATGAAATACAATACTTGGAAAGTAGAAGGCAGCACTAATGCTTGTAGTCATTGTTTATGAAAAAAAGTTGTTGCCATAGTTTGCTTGTGCTGTGTTTGGAGCGCTTCTACTTTGTGCACAAAAGTCTGTAAAGCAATGTTTGGCACGGCGGGATCATTTCAACGGGAAAAGGCGTCTGTGGGAGGCTCATTACGAATATGCTAAAAAATATATTGTAGTTGCAGTCCTCCTCAGTACAGCTCGTAACTGGATTTTGGTTTTGGCACCCAACATATTGCAGGTCTGGTCATGTAATGCGGAGTCTATGCTCAACTAGAGCGGCGGAATGGATACAAACTGATGGAAAACCTAGCCGAGGGCGGCAATGGGCAGCTGTTGAATTAAGAAATTAGCAGGTTCGCGCAGGGCAGGGGGATAATTTGAATAGGTCCTGCAGTGTGCATAAAACATGATTATGATGTTGATACTTGAAGTTATATTGTACAGTCATCTTAGTTCCTATATTTCTATTCAAACAAAAATATATTTGTCCAATTACTTGAATAGTATTAATTGTTTGGCTAGGTCGCAGGGCGACATGATCAACGCCACGCGAGAAAACCAAGCCAGAGAAGGCACACGGAGGAGCGGTCGTTCCTTCTCGAAGCGTCTCCCTGGCGTCTGCAGGCACGCATACAGCGAGTAAAGCGAGCAGACGGCAAATGGCTGCATCCATCGCAGCTGGTGCCCTCCGCCTTGAATTTGTCAAGTCGTCATCGTGCGCTGCGTAACCCGCAACCTACACACTGACGCTTGTATTTGCTTTAGATTAATGTGCTGACACTTCCGCAGCAACGTAATTGCGCTTATTGTAAGAACCATTATCAAATTCTAGGCGCGTTAGGTTTAGCAGGCGTGGCTACACAAACAGATTATCTCGCAAACGCCAGACTGTACCTGATGCTTTGTCCTCAGCGTGAGATGTCTCAAAGCGATGGCTCATTTCACCATGTATTTGTTGCTGTCAGGGTGTGGGCGAGTAGCAAGCGCAAGTTGGCTCGAAGCGGGCGGTCGCGTCTGCATCGGCGCTGCCACGTTGGTTTGTAGCCACAGTTACTGGCGGTTACTGATGCAGAACTGGAACGACATAAATGCGAAAAATAATAAACACATCACGCATCAATGTGACGCAACACATGCAAAGCAAACGTCTCAACCTGTAATATGTCTTCAGAAGTGTACATAGCTGGCCAGTTGGTGTGGATCAAGTTTTGCTGCGTGTGGCTTGCTTACACCCCGTAGCCTTGGCAGTGCTGAGTGAGATGGAGTGTAGAGTATGCGATTCAGCGTACATCTCCAGTTCAATTTGGTGTTAATCTCTTTCAATGGGTGCTTCAGGAGGAGCCGAATCGCAAGAAAATGCAATACATTTCGACGCTTGCTTGTACATCGAAAACGAGTACACCGCGAGTATAGGGCCTTCCTGCAAATAGGAATCTGTACACAAGACACTCAACTGTGGGAGGCAACATAAATGAGGCGAGTCAGTTTCTTTTCAGCAGCGGAGGTGTTTAAAGCGCCCCTCACCAGGTCACATTTTAGTTATGCAAATTGTGTGCCCGATGAAGAGCGTTACGCCACAAGAGCGTTTAAAACTGGTAGGAGCTGAGAAAACCAATATTTTGAAGCAGCCCGAAACCATGATGCCAGGAAGCAATCTTGAAACCCTTGCCACTCGCCCCGTGTAGCCTTCGCAAGCCAAGTCCCTTCCCTACCCTCCTCGGCATCGGAGCCGGAAGATCACATGACGCATACGCATGAACATGTCATGCGCACGCAAGGACACGTGACGTGTCCGAGCCCCCCAGCACGCGAGCGGTGTTGTGTTTGCGCCGGCGTTCTGTGTGGCCTACTGCCTGTTTTTGCGGGAAGGATCCCCCGGTACGCGCACGTTTCCAGAGGCTGGCACGCACCATGGATCCTCACCGTGACACACATCGCTGGAACGGCTGTCAGAGACGATTCACCAAAAACGCACCAAGCGTTGTCAGGGCTGGCGCCGGCACGACGCGGGAATGGCGAGAACGCGACCGCATGCGAAACGGAGCAAGATTAGTCTCGCATCGCGCTGCAATTCGAAGTAAACAAAATAAAAAACACGCACACATTCAGTTTGTGTGTTTTATTGTTCTTTCTCTCAACTTTCATTAATCGATTCAAGCAACAGATCATACAAATTACACATGTCGTCTCGAATAGTTCTCGCATTGTCACGTGGGAGACGCCAGAGCACCGGTGCCTGCGTAGAGGAGCGACGTCAAAGCACAGATAGCTACGTAGGGCCATTCCTTGTCGTACGTCATCTCCCCCGCCCCCAGTGGCACCTTCTTGATCCGACATTGGGTCCGGGCAGATAAGAGGGATCGAGTGTCATTTTGTGCTCTGTATCCCATGGGGCAATTTTCGGGGGGGGGGGGGGGGCACGGGCCCGGTTTCCCCCCCCCCCCCTAGATACGCCCCTGCTCCTCCCCCCCCCACGCCCATCTTGCGGCACGAGCCCCCGAGATGAAGGGCAAGCGGCGTTCAGCTTGAAATTTGACCTACTTCCGCGGCTGCACACCTTGGCATACGGGATCGTGAACGCCGCGTCTGGTCAAAAATTGCACCATCTCCCGCTAAAGGGGACCATGAGGCGATGCGAAGCCGGAGCACTTGCACGATCGCGTTCCGTTGGCGTTCGTTGGGCATGCTACCGACCTCGCGTCGTGGAACGCGAAGAGGGACGCTACGCGCGTCGTATCTTCCATCTAGCCTGGCCGTTAATTCTCACAGGGCGAGCGGGGAACGCGGCCTACAGGCGGGCGAGAGGGGGGCAGCGTAGGAGAGGAGAGAGAAGGGGAGGGGACGCGCATGCGCTCGAGCTCATCGCGGCGTTGAGCAGGGGAGAATTTCGGCATGTCTATCCCGCGTTTCAGAGGAAGAGCGGAAAGGGGGAGGGGAGAAGGGGAGAGGGAAAGTGGAGAGGGGAAGGGGAGAGGGAAAGTTGAGAGGGAGAGTGGAGAGGGAGAGTGGAGAGGGAAAGTGGAGAGGGGAAGTGGAGAGGGAAAGTGGAGAGGAGGTGTGGAGAGGGGAGAGGAGGTTTGTGGAGAGGGTATGCGCATGCGCAGTAAGGGTGGTCAGAACGCACACCACCACCACCACCACCACCACCACCGGATTGAGCTCCGCCTTAAGATACTTCGCATCTAAAATGGCCAGACCTGGTGAGGGACCCCTTGAGTCTGTTGAATCCGAAAACTATCAACTGTCACGCGCTCTCTTTCAGAGCGGGTTAGGCGTTCCACAGCTAAACTAGCCAGAAACGGAGCGCTAGACGAAGGTAGCCATGCGGGCTCATTGGTCTCTCATGCTTCTTGCATGTGGGTGCGAAAAGACAAGCACGAAGATAAGAAAGACACACACTCTGGCGCTTACACTGACACACACATTGAGACTGTGCGGTTGTTTTTTTTTTTTTTTTCATGTTTTATGCAAGTGGTCACGTGGATGTCGTGTGCAAAAATAGGTTTATCAGTCGGCTTGGCGATTGTAAATAAACGTTTTTGTTGCCAGTAAGCGTCAGCCTTTCTTCCCTTTCACATCCCAGCAGCGCTAGAACGCTCACCGACGGCTCCATAGAGGTTCCAGAGCTTCTAGAGGTAAGCTAGCCCGAGATGGAGTGCTAGGACGCTCGCCAACGCGAGCCAGAGCTTAAGCTGAGTTTAGCTTGTGGGTATACTTTGATAAACATGGGCAAATACTGGGATGAATGAGAGATAAACATTGCCTAGCTATAACCACGGTAATATAAACTTTGTTAAAGCTTGATATGACTTTAGCAAAACTTCATATAGCATAACCCAGAAAAACTATATAGCAAAAACTTATCGCAATAGCAGAAAATGAAGCTCCTTTAGCAGCGTCATGCAAATCTAGCCTTTTGCTCTATCCATTTCTCTTGTCGCGTTAGCTCCAAGGACCAACTTGCTTCATCACAAATCATCGAGACGTTCGAGCAGAGTGCGTCCACGTCGTGCACGTGCATTACGGCCTCACTGCGTGCTCTTTGAACGACGTGCTCAGAGGAGAGGCCCACGAATCTCCACAACATGCTCCTGCGACCAACTCTCGTATTGTTTTAGCCAGGAAAAGACAGCTATAGCAAATGCATTATGCATCATTCAACGCCTGTTATTGACAACTGACAGTGGAGGGAGCGGGGCGAGTGCTTTCTACAGGCCTGCACTTGCTTTTGCTAGAGGAGCCTGGACGGAGCCTACACTCTTACCACGGTAACGTATAAATATACCGATAAAACTGAGTAACGGATAAAATAACAGTTACATCGTTCGTATTTTTGATGTTTTCATTATTTCCGTCTCGTTCTATCGGTTACATTGCCGAAATAAACTGCGAATGGATGCGTTTATCGGTTACCTCGGAAGTTTATCCGTTACCCCGGCATGTAACTTATATATTGTAACCCATGTGTAACGCATACACTTTTTTGGTAACTTATAACCGAGATTCCAAGGAGACCTAACTAATGGAGTGGAAGTTCGCAAATTACACATGAGCAAAGTGCAGGCTAAGTTGCCTTCGTGCCCTCATGGTTAGTCGGCCTAATAAGAACGTGTACATTACTGAGTTACAAATTATGCCTCAAGGCGCCTCACTCAAGGAATAAGCAGGATGCCATACCGGAACTAGCCCGCAGGCAAATGTTGTGTGACAATAACGGCGAATATTGCAAGACATACAATAACCGACTTCTCGAGTATCACAAAATCAGCGTTCTTCTCACACATGTGCCCTTGTATATCCGAATGAAAAGGCGAAAGCCATCTTTTTCTTCTCCGTCAATGTATTCATTCTCCCCCGTCCACCTGCGAAAGTTTTATGCACCTAATGTGGTTTTGGACTGCCTCCAGGACGGGATACATTGCACGCTTTCTGCACCTTCCCTGGTTCTGCACCGCCTCCATGATCGGCTCACTTTTTACTAAGCGATGACGTAATGACGTCATCACGTACCGTGATGTTGTGTGACGTGGTGGGGACGTTATAGTGACACAAGGGATGCTCATCGGCGTCCCTGCCGAACGTGATCTGCATCCTACAAGGACGCTTCGAAGGGAACGTGTGCCTCACAGCCCAAACAACGCAACCCTATTCACTTCGACCGCATCGCAGTTTTCATTGAAGTCTCTTTGTTAGCCATCTTGGAGTACAACCTGGTTGAAATGTCGTGTAAAACGCGTGGAGTGAGAAACCGTGACATTACATTAATGCCGGAGCCCTCTAGCGTTCATTTGTGTTTCCCTTGACGCAGCTGGCGAACAGAAGAAAGCGGCAGAGCTCAAAATAACACAGGGGCAGAACGACTGTGCGTCGTCCCCTACACTGACACACTCTAATGAGATAAAATCACGGTGGCAGCCATCTAGAGGTACATAGCGCAGAGAACCTATCTGTGACGTCACATGAAAACCATGTATAGCATTTCCACACACCGCGCCTCACCCTCAAGCAAGCCCGGAACCGGCTGTTCGGCCCACTCAAATTGAGTAACTGCATATACAGTAACTCTGCACTCAAAATGCTTCTATTACACTCAAGCGGGGCTGAGCGCAAGCGACACTCGGCTAAAGATATCTATTATTTGAACAAACTCCGTTACGGCGCGAGCAAGCGTCTGAACAAACTGGAATGACATAAGATGGACCGAAAAAAACATCTGCAATACGTCATTCGTTGCTATATTGTACATTGACACTGGTGGCCCAACGCGCCAGTTCTCGCCAGCGCGGTCTTGGTACACCGAAAAGCCACATACTGCCGCTCCATTGCTGAGGAGACTTGCGGACTGATGAAATAGACAGTGGTCTGAAGCAACAATGATCTCTTTCGCCATGCTTCAATAAAAAATGATAGTTTTCAATGGAGCAAAACTCCTGCTAAGAGCGAACTCTGGTTTACAAGTTTGTTACAACAAACTTTCGTTTTATTTTACTCACAATGGACGTGGTCTTGTTTACGTGCGAGTAGCCGGATCCGAAAGTTTGAATCATGCTTCGGGGCAGAAGCGGCGGCCATGTTTCTATAGTATCTCTACATGTATTCTTGTTGCAGCGCTGCGTGTCGGGAAGGGGTTACATAGATGGCGTCGTGATCGGTGCATGGTGTTGGCCGTGTGTGTACCTCGCGTCGCCGGCTTCGCGCCAAATTTATACCATTATTCCCGTTGGACGCGCTTCCGAACATGTCAGCGTTGAACGTGGACTTATTTGGAATAG